>NC_051182.1:59666949-59696984 GCF_013339695.2 Rhipicephalus sanguineus
AAGCCCGACAGACCGACCGATGCAGGCGAATCGTCTGCTCTGCGCTCCGACGTATTCGCGTCGCGGCCGTGCCACAGCGTTTACTATTTACATGGTAACAAAAAACAATGTATGTAAACATCCACCGTGAATGAAACATGGATGCATGCCCATAAAGCGTTCCTCTAAGCAACGGCTGCCCGCTTCGCACCTATCATGTCGCCCTACACTGTTTTGGAGAACTCGCTGGTTCACAATAAATGCTGCTGCTGGTTTATACATCGGGTATGCTCGCTTCGTTGATAGACTACGGACGGTAAGACACCGTTGTTTTCGATATCGATGCTTGCTTTGGCACACTCCCATGTCCACCAAAAGCGTCCCTACATTTCTGCATGTAAACACTTGTATGGCTGCGCCCAAGACTTTTACAATAAACCTAACGTAGCGCAATTTGTTTACTTAAAATACGTTTACGTGCTTGAATTCCTTTGAATCGAATTTCTGTCGAAATTTTCTGCTTTGACCATTCGCAACTAGAAGCGAGCTGATCAGCTTTTGGAGCATTTATTACTCGCGCGTAGATGGCGCAGCTAATCTAGCGCTTTGCGAGACGTCGTTTTACCTGTTTTACGCTATAATAAAGGTCTTTCGAATAGCGTTACGCTAGATTTTATGCTATAGTAAAGCTATCTGTGATACGAATACATCTTGTCGCCGGTGCTTCTTCAAACGTTGGTCGGGGCTTCCCGCTCTTGGTTGAAGGCACTGCGTCAGGAATCAACATTCTTTTCAGTTTCAACAGTATTTGGGCGAAAAGACACCGGTCGTACATAAAGTGCGCCGCGGAAGGTACCACGCTCTTCGATATCTTCCATTCCTTTCGGCTCACTGCGATAACCCGCAGCTATTGGAGCTTTACGTTCTTTGGAAAAGCGTGAAAGCTGGTACCGGTCGTAACATACGTTTTACAGCAGCCTACCGCTACGAATTTCGTCCTACAAAAGACTGCGTCACGCAGGAATGGAAGGGATTTGGCTGCAGGGAGTTCGGCTGTATCTGTTCACGAGCGGCCGTCAGCTGCGATTTATGTCATTTCCGTTTGTATCCGATTCCCTCGGGCACACCGCTAGGGCTCCGCGTCGCCTGCTATCTGATAATCAGAGCACTGATTATAAATGAAGTACGCGACTGCAGGATTTTTCACTGTGATTATCATTACTTACTCAACATATACTACGCATTCCGAGCTAATTCTGCCCAAGTCAAATTTCGTTGCAGTTGGCCTTTAAGCATGACTTGGGCATGTGTCAGTGGCAGTCACCTCTCATCGTACCCTGAACACACAGCGTGGCGTGGTGTCTGGTAATGGCCTTATGAGACTGTCTGGGGCTGAATTGGTCCAGTTGTGGGGTGACCAGAATGTCCTCAATGTGAAGAGCATTCGTATCAGGTGCGTTGGAAAGAAAATGCAGACATAGCGCCTAATTCTCACGCTTGGCGCAAGTGTCCTGCCCGAAACCATCAAGGCAGGGCACACCACACTAAGTCAGACCGTAGATTAGAAATCCCCTCCGATACTTCAAATTCCAACCATTCAGCCTCAGTCCACAGGACGACCGCAGCCGGTCTACCTGTGCAAAATTTCGTGCAATTGAACGTCCTTTCGAGTGCGGCAATAACCCTCCACACTGTGCAAACAGTGATGAGGACCATATCGCGTACGCGTGATAGTTCCCATCATAGAAGAGGCAAAACGAAACTGAGGCAGGTGCATTCCCTGCCCACCTAAAGGCAGTTTTGCTAATGTTGCGAGTCAGGGGGCAGCGTCACAGCGGTTTCCGGCTTCTGTCCAGTGTCAACACGTAGCGAGCTGGCCGTAACGCCACCCGTCCCTTCGGCGGTTGGAGCCAGTGCTGCAAGGCCATCTCACAAGAAGTACCCACCAGCCTCTGGGAAGATGGGCGCAAATGCTCTGCTCTCTGAGACGAAGCCACAACAGCAACCACACCGTTCGCTACAGCGAACGTCTAGGGCACCACCAGAGGTAATGGACACAAGGTGATATTAGGCGGCGCGGCATGAGCAAAACAAGCGGCGCGACTCTGTTGACCACTGGAAAAAAACTGCTGCGGCGCCGAGAAAGAGCCCCTAACTTGGGGTCTCCGTAAACACAAAGAGCTAAACTCTCTCTTAAGATGAACATGAGGCTACTACTGTGGAATACCAGTCTTCAGCATAATATAGACGCCGTCACGGAGCTCCTGCGTAAATTCAGTTCAGAATGGGTGTTTGTGAAAAAAAGGGAGACACCTTAAAGAAAGACGCTAAAACTTCCTCATACAATATGCTATATACTTGGGTCCATGGTGGCACGGTCCTGTATTCGGTGGTGTGGAAATTGCGGTAGACAGGAGTGCTGTCTGCGGGCAACTCCATTTGTGACCGCATCTGGAAGTATTCCCTATTCAAGCGGTGATTTCAACAACTTAATCACTGTCGCTTCTGTATACATTCCCTCAGGCTGTCACAAAAAGTCAATTCCGCAACCTAAATAATGACCTTCCCGAGCTTTACTGATTAGTTGGAAACTTGAATGCACATAGCATTCTGTTGGTTGTCTAAATGTTCTAAATGTGATGACCTCACGCATCACAACAGAGACTCTCGTTGTGCTGCGAGAGGACGTTTAAGAGAAACTTTTCTCTACAGGTGCATCTCTGCTGACAAAAGGTACACAATTAATTTAATGCTTCGCGTCAGATACAGCCGTAGATTGTCTTAAGATGGTTCAGCAGTGCAAGCGCCAACAGAGAAGAATACAAGAGTATTTTGAGAAGCCGTGCCTAAATTTGGTCACATTTACATGGGCTCGACGGATTTTTGCCGTCGCCGTCATGTCCCTCCCGTATAAAGTCCAAACTGATAAGATCCCCCCGCGCATGGTACGTTCTACCACGGGAAAAGTGCGCGAGCGGAGGCGACGAACGCGGCCGAAGCAGAGATCCAAAGAGCCGGCCCATTTCTGTCGCTCGGAGGGTGCATGCGATAACATCACCCCGCTCGGGAGGCCTGCCCTCGAAGCAGACAGGAAATGCCCCGCCCGTCTTAACGAGCCTGAAAAGGCGCGAAAGGGGGGGGGGGTCGCGCGAACAGCAACTTCGATCTTTGAATTTAAGGGCGCTGTCGCTATCGCTGGCGTGCGCGCTATCTCGACAGCCATCACAGCGGGCGGCTTCCATACCCTTCTACGTGCTGCGCTCTCAACGCGAACTGACTATGCGAAGAGCATCTCTCCCTGGAGCGGCCGTATTCTCTTATACCAGCGTTTTCTAGTTACGCGAGATCGGATACAAAACAGCTAGCTGCCAGCCTCATTTCGGATAACACTAAAATTTGTTGCTATCGCATTGATTGCTTCGCCCTTGCGGTGATACTGTGACTTTTTTTAGTATACGAAGGAACCGTTCCTGACAGATATTTCACGCAGACTCTAGTTGTTTTTACAAACCAGATGGAAACATACAGAAAGATTGTACTTTTTAGCGTCTTGCTCTTTCTTGTTGTATGCTAATGAAAAAAGCCTAATTATCTAAATCTCGTCCGTGACATTTCCTCCCCTTTTCTTTCCTTAATATGTTATAATTGTCATGCATATCAAGCCGCTAGTTTGCATTTTGCAGGCTCCGAAAGCATTGTGTGTACCTTCAGTGTGGATTGAAAATTCGCGGTATATTTAACAGGCACGACGTGGTTCCACCTGGTGCCGCCTGTATTCGGCGATCCTACAGTGTACCACCAGCCTCTCATATGGCTGTATTCCTATGCAGCAGATAAAAGTACGGAGACAGTAAAGTAAGGGATATCAGTAAAATCCTTTTTGTTGTGTGTGTGTGGGCGGATGGGGAAGCTGCTCCTTTTGTTCCCCTTTATGCGCTTTCGTGCCATCTGTCGAGCGTGTTTCACACTACAACGTAGTGGAATTCGAGGCTAATGCATGGCTGCGGTTCAAACACAAAGCCGCGTTTCTTCGGCCAAGTGTGGTCCGATGGCAATATTCTCGAGGAGTCGAGAACAGCCAGGTCGTATTCATACCCAAACCGGGAAAGCCCCTTTAAGCAGAGAACTTGCGACCGATATCGCTCACGTCATGGCTCGGGAAAGTAGCTGTACATGCAATTCATAACCGCATTAGCGAGAACATTGAGGACGAAGGCATCTTTCGCCACAGCATGGTGGACTTGTGCAAATATTTGTCCACACAAGACGCTATGCTCCTCATTAAGAGTGCCATAATTGACAGCACGTCTCTGGACATCAAAGGGATACTGGCGCTCCACCTGACGAAGCCATTTGACATGATCAGGCATGAGCATAATCTGAATGAAATTTCTTACTTGAGCCTTGGCGAAGCGTTTCACACCTTTGTCAAGCATTTTATGGCAGATAAAAAGGCAACAGTTCATACTGACCAAATGAAGAGCAAATAATACACAATGGGCAACATTGGCACACCGGAAGGCTCGGTGTTGTCCCCGCTTTTCTTTAACATTGCCATGCACAACCTATGCAAGCGGCTCGCGGACGTTCCGGGAATCGGCCACGTAATATACATGGACGACATCGCCATATGATCAGCACCCTTGGCAAGCTGGAGGGAAATCTACAACGGGCACTCGACGTCACGGAAGATTTTGTGGCCAGCACGGGGCTACAGCTGTCACCTAACAAGTCCAAACTCCTCCTCCACAAGCCTTTCCCGACACGGGGGCCGGAGATCGACGGGGCGTCTGTTTCCCTGCGGCCAAAAGCGGCAAAATAATCCCCATCTGTGACTAAATCAAGGTTCTTGGCATGAAAATTGGAAAGTACAGCAATAACAACACTGAGGCACTCAGACGTACAGAGAAGAGTACTTACAGCTTCACCAGGGTCATCTCCAGAGTTGCCAACATGAGGAAAGGGCTTAAAGAGGACAATCTCATGAAAGCCTTCCATGCGTTCTTCATCAGCCACATTATCTACGCTGCCCTGTCTTGAAATGGAAAGAGATGGAGCCCAATACAATTGATGCCCTTATCAGGACAGGGGTTATACGGGTTCTTAATCTTCCAAGAAGCATCAACGCGAAGTGGCTACTGCAGCTCGGACTGCACAACATAGCAACGGAGCTGCTCTTTAAAGCTCAACGAACAGCTCAAATTTGCCGATTATCACTTGCAAAAGCGGGCACTAGGATCCTCCTGGAGGCAGGGCTGCAACCACTGTTCATGCCCCCCGAGAAAGACAAGATCTCCTCGGCGATAAGAGGGGCACATGCGTCGACATCCATCAGGAACATCCATCCCGTGTACAATGAAGGGCGTCGAAAAGCAAGAGCCGAGGCCATTCTGGGGAAGATCGAGCGTTCCAGCTCAACCGCCCTCTTTGCTGATGCAGCCGAATACCGGAACAAAGACGCATATGTCGTCACAATCGTCAGTGTCAAGGGATCACTAGTCAACGTGACCACGCTAGTCACCGGCTTAACTCACGAAGCCGATGAAATGGCTATCGCGATTGCTCTGCAATGACGAAGAATGGACGTCACCATGTTTTCAGACTCGCAAACTGCCATCAGGTCATATTCATCCGGCTTCGTCTCCACCGCAGCCGCATTCATTGTGAATAAGACGAGTACTGAGGCTAACGAAGGGGAAGATACCCCAACAAATATCATATGGTTCCCGGCCCACATGGGTAAAATCTAATCCTCCCCAACCGGCAACGCTAACGCCAGGGCTCACCAGCTGGCGCGCAAACTAGCTACCCGGGGCGGTGACTGGCCATCTCAAACGGGACATGAACGGGGATGCATGGATATCAAGGATCCATTATTATCATTCCACGTGATCAGCTCAGCTCACATACCAGGGCGCTGGCTCTTTCGCCCTCCACACCCTAAACTGAATAAAGCGCAAGCGCTCACACTACGAAAATTACAGACAAAAACGTACATCACTCCAGCCAAGCTAAACAGGATCGATCCAGACTTTTCACCTCACTGTCAGCACTGTAATCATGTGCACTGCAATTTACAACATATCCGCTGGCTGTGCCCTTTTAATTCGGGGTCAGGATTACCAGACAAACCCTCCTTGGAGGCTGTCATGCAGAGCATCGAGCTCATCAACCAACTCCTGGCAGTCCAGAGCGCCCGGGACGTCGCCGAGAGGCTCCAGCTTCCGGCACCTTCCTGGGTGGAGCGACCTCGATGAGCCAGCGGGACCCCCAGTAGCGCTCGGCTTCTGCCACTTTTGGACCACAATACATTTCTCACTCCCGCCCTCACTAGGCGTCGCGACAGCGTTTCGGCTACAAGCACTTTCTGTAAGCTGGGTGTCGAGATGTCTTCAGTGTTCACAGATTATTCCTGTCCGCAGCTAATCGTCCTATTAAGCACTCCCAGGGATTTGATGTAGTGGCACGATCGACAGCGGCGGCTTCTGCAGCAGAGACTAGCCAAGTTACCTGTGTGCTTCTGCTCAAGAAGACGGCGGTTAAATCGTGGCTGTTAGGAAACCCCATATGCCCCCCCACTGTAGTCTAGTGGTTATGGCGCTCGACTGCTGACCCGAAGGTCGGGGGATCGAATCCCCGCCACGGTGCCTGCAGTTTCACTAGAGGCGAAAACGTTCGAGGCCCGCGTACTTAGATTTAGGTGCTCGTTAAGAGCCCCAGGAGGTCACAATTTCCGGGGCCCTCCACTACGGCGTCCATCATAATCATATCGTGGTTTTGAGACGTTAAACCCCAGATATTATTCTTATTAGAAACGCCATAAGGAACAAACAGGCAAATTTGGATTTTGGGATATATTGGCGCGGTCGGCCACCGCACACAGGTTGTTCGAGGCGCCGCTTACGCATGCATAGATCAGAACAAGCTTTCTTTTAGGAAATAATCACTTTTTGAAGTTAAGCGGTCATTGTCAAATATATGACTTCACACGTGCCTTCGGCAGCCTGGCTACTCGGAGTGATGGTATTGGGTCATTTCCCTCCAACTGAGCCGGTCTTCGCGCTCGACAACCTTCGATGTAATAATGAACAGTATTATAGTGCATTTTGTTCCCGTTATATACCATATCCTCGTTGCCTCCAGCAATTATTTTTCCTTTGCCAGCCTCAATTATGAAGCGCTAGGCTAACAAGTACGCTATATATATATATATAAATATATACATATATCTATATATATATATATATATATATACATATATATATATATATGTGTGTGTGTGTGTGTGTGTGTGTATATATACTTTTTCCGCACAATAAGAGGAAACTCTTGTGCCACCTAACAACATATGGTTTTGATGCACAAAATTTTAAATTGCTTTAAAATTTTCTTAATATGCAATGCTCTCAACGTTGCCATTTCATATATGCACCTAAGTTGTCTAGATCGTATCTTTTTGCTGTTTTCCTCGTTTTTGTATTTGTGTTTTTAGCGCAGTTTTAGTCGTAATTATGAATTGCTCAGAACCTTGTTGACGCTCAGAACCTTGTTGCAAGTAAGGCAAGTCCCAGAGAAGACGACTGCGTCGACAGGCCAAGACAGAAACCTCGCGAAATTGTATATTGCCGCGAGTCTTATATTTCATGAGCGTAAGCTTCACCCACAAAGACTGTGGGCAACGCGCTGCGCAGGCCTCGCCGTGATGTGTAGGAAGCTTCGCAATTGTTTTGGAACAATCTGTTAAGATTGCGCGCCGCGCGAGAAAGTTCCAGCTTTGACGAGAGATAACGCCGCCACCAGCGATATCGCTGGAAAGTTCGATAGCGCCTGTATAAAAGCCGACGCGCTTGACTGCTTGTCAGTTGATCGACGGTCGACGATCTGTACGCCGCTATCAGTGCACACCGTGTGTATTGCTGTAAATTAACTTTCCGTTTCCCGGCCACAAGTTCGGCCAAATAAACAGTTTCATCTTGACAACGCCGACTGCTGTCTTCGTCGACATCACGACCACGTGACAATATCGAACGTGCATAACATATTTTATTTATAAGTGTAAGGTGTGACTAGCCCAACCAAATTAAACGGCCGACCAACACAACCACTGCCCAAGGCAACAGTATGAAAGACCAGGCAGACTTTTTGCGTGAACACTTTCAACATATTTCTAGTGCATGTCGTTATAATACAACTTTCGTGAAGTACCATGAAGACGCCGAGTGGGAATGCCTTCAACAAAAGTTTAATATAGTTGAACCCTACAGCCGTCAATTTACAGTGCCCGAACTCAAGGTATCACTCAGTTTCCGCAGCAGCTCGCGAGAAGGTAATAATCATATCATATATGAAATTATCAAGAACACACACTCTGACACACTAAATGCACTTCTGTCCTTTTACAAATGCAATGCGGGCTTCTGGGTACATTCCAACACCTTGGAAATAAACCACCACCACCATCATCATCATCATCTGCCTGTCTACGCCTACTGCAGGGCAAAGGCCTCTCCCATGTTATGCCAATCAAACCGCTCCTGTGCTTTCTGCTGCCACGTTATACCTACAAACTTCTTAATGTCATCTACCCCCTAATTTTCTGTCTCCCCCTGACGCGTTTGCTTCTCTTGGAATCCAGTCAGTTACCCTTAATGACCACCGGTTATCGTGCAGACGTGCTATGTGCCGGCCCATATCCAAATCTTCTTCTTGATTTCAACTATGATATCCTGAACCCCGTTTGTTCCCTGACCCACTCTGCTCTCTTCCCGTCTCGTAAACCGTCGTCATACCAACGCATAAACAAAGCAAATACCGTTCGTTCGCCTGCGGCTATAGGGCAAGACAATTAGCGAGGTGCTAGGCTCTATGAAAAATCACAAATTTGTAGGTAATCTATTTCTCGAAAGCTGCAAGCTACTACCCATTTCAATGTGGTTCCAAAGAGGGTCGGTTAATACTAGACCACCTTGTTGTTGTAAGGGGACGACCTAATCATGAACATTTCTTCCTTTCGGCATTCCTTGACCTCGAGAATACCTATGACACAACATGGCGACTTAGAACCTTCAAATACCTGTCAGGGTTGGTTTTACATTGTATCATGTTCAAAACCATAGAATGTTACGACGCATGCACAAAACCATAGAACCATAAAATGTTTAATCACACGTTCCACGTTAGGATGGTAAAAGCCATGTCGAAATAGATCGGGACTGGGACGGAAATCAAGGACCGTGCAGTGCACTAGGCGTCACATCAGGTTAACGTCTGTGGTTCCAGCGATGGCTCCACTTTTGCAGCAGTCTAATAAACATTTTTATTTATTTATTTATTCAAAATGCCTTACATGCCCATTGAAGGGCATTGAGTAAGGTGGGCATCAGTATTTACAAAACAATAAAGAGGAATACAGACAAAAAGCAAAAAAGAAAAAGATAACAAACAGCAAGACGGAACAACGTTATACAATGCTAGAGTACAATGAAATCAGGTTATCACGGAATGTTTCACGATTAGGGATGGATACAATGTGATCAGGAAGACCGTTCCAATGTGCAATTAACGAAAGTTACGTGTGATATTCACGTTACTGCATCATAAAGTGTATTTCGTTTTGAATATACTTACGTATGTACTGTAACGTGATTGCTGACGTTACGCCGCACAATATTGTCACGGGGTCGTGACGTAGACGAAGGCAGCAGTCAGCTTGTCGAAGATGAAACTCTTATTTGGCCGAACTTCTGGCCGGGAAACGGAAACTCAAACTACAGCAATACACACTTTACACCGATAGCGGCGACCAGAGCGTCGGCCATCGATAAAACTGCCCTGCGGTAAGGCGTGTCGGCATTATACATTAGCATCCAACATTCGAGCCTTATCGCTGGTGGCCGCGTTAGTTCGAGAATAATCTCAACTGTATGCGTTTGCGCGCTCAAGCCATAAGATGATTCTAAGATAATCTAGAAGGTTCATAGATATAAGGGCGCGGCTTGCGCAAGGCGGCCGCTATGCGTGCAACGGACAAGTTGCATAAAAATTACAAAAAGAAGCGCGCGTGGCATTGCCCCCCTCTGAAAAAGCATCGTCTCGATGTTCGTAACAGAACATGGAAGGTGGGAAAATAAGTCCATTCACATATAAAGTACAATGATAAAGGAAAACGCAGTCCTAAGGTTCGCTAACGCGTATGACACGGCTTAAGGCGCACAACATAGACGACTCCGGGTCCTGCGCGCCTCCGCTGAGAGATCGCGATGCGGACCGGGTGACCTCGTAGTCTAGAGCGCCGAGACGTCGAAGAGCCTTGTATGGTCCGAAGTACCACTGAAGACGTTTTTCACTAAGTCTACGTCGCCGTACCGGCGTCCATACCCAAACACGCTCGCCGGGCTGGTATTCTACGAAGCGCCGTCGAAGATAGTAACGGCGGCTGTCGGTCGCCTACTGTTTGTTGATGTATATGCGGGGGAGTTGTCGGGCTTCTATGACGCGCTGAAAACAGACATTCAAGTCGAGGTTTTCTTCGTCGCTCATTTAGCTAGTATGGTATCGAGCGTCGTCGCCGGGTTCCTTCCGTATGCCAACTTGTATGACGTCATCAGCGTCGTTTCTTGCACGGCCGTGTTGTATGCGAATGTCACGTACGGAAGGATGGCATCCCACGTCTTTTGTTCGACGTTGAAGTTGATGGTCAGCATGTCAGCGATGGCCTATTTGGACGCTCGGTGAGGCCATTGGTCGGTGGGTGCTAGGCTGTGGTCCGGCGGTGGCTTGTTTTGCTGTATTTCAAGACCGTCTGAGTAATATAGGCAGTAAAGGTCGTACCTCTGTCGGTGATAAAGGCTTGTGGGGCACCATGACGCAGAACGATGTTCTCAAGCGAAAAACTTGGCTACCTCGGCAGCGCTGCCTTTGGGCAGTCCCCTTGTTTGGCGTAGCGAGTGAGGTAGTCTATAGTAGGACGATCGACTTGTTTCCGACAGTCGACGTCGGGAAAGGTGCCAGTAAGTCCATACCAATTTGTTGGAACGGTCGGCGAGGTGGCTCGATGGGCTGCAGAAGTTCTGCTGACAGTCCCGGCATGTCCTCACGTAGAGAGCGACGTCGGCATTAAGTCGTGGCCAGTAGTATGTTTCCTGTATCCTCGCGAGCGTGCGTGAAATGCCGAGGTGGCTTACCGTCGGGTCGTCGTGCAGGGCCCTGCATAACCTCTGGTCGCAGTACCGAAGGTACAACGATAAGGTAGTTGACCCGCGCCGGAGAGAAGTTCTTCTATACGAGGACGTCAATTTTCAAGAAATATGACGAAAATGCTTGCCTCAATACTTTCGGAGAAACGGCGGTCCTACCTTGATGTATTCCACAATGCGCCCGAGTTCCGGGTCGACTTGCTGTAGTTCAGCGAAGTCGTCGGCACTTATGGTTACCGCCTTGAAGAGCGACCGGCTAGCATAACCAATAACCCTTTTCAGTCCGTCGGTCCTCTCCACAAGGACGCCGCCGAATCCTACGCTGCTTGCATCGGTGTGGATTTCTGTACCAGCGTATTCGTCGAAATGCGCAAGTATCGGATGCATCTGCAGGCATCGTTTCAGTTCTTGAAATGTCTCGACTTGCGCCGTATCTGCCTCAGAAATTGGGCGAATCCCACTTCGCAGCACACTCGTTCACTAAACACTAGCACGGGCACACAGATGTGGCGGATACCGATGAGGGATCGCGCATTGCACCTTAGCTTGTTCACATCTGTACAGATTGTTGGGACAGTGATTTGGTGGGACCCGTTTCATAGTGATGATGTTCCGTCTACGGCACTCGCCAGACCTCAACCATGGCCGCTCTGCTGTAAAATATACTATAAATATTGCCGCAAAAACACATGGACTGTATATACTGCCAGTGCTGTGAAATATATAAAAAATGCTGATATACTTTTTTCTTCCATTCGGGTCCCTATACGTATTTCTAAAAGTGCACGTGGTGCACGCGGTTTGTCCGAATTTTTAGCTAGGTTAGCGTATTTACAGCAAAGGTAATACATTTGGCTTTTTTCCTCTACTACTCTTGCTGTGGCAAGGTGATTAGGCTCATCTACTTCTCTTGCTGTGACATATAGAAAATGGTGCACGTTTGGCTTTGTCGTTACGGCATGCTTTACATTTCTATACAGAGCGCAATGAGAACAAAGCAAATAGAAGGTTCCGTTCTCTGCCTCCTCTGTTTTTATCGCGGTCTCTATCGAAAGTGAACTCATGCAGCAAATCGCGTTTCTTGCGACAACGTCGGCTACAAACGCTCCTGATGGTGCCGATTGTATTTGCTGAAAAAATAGGTACGGTATGCAAGTGGCGAACAAACGTGCATCGTACCAGGTATGTAAGCTCAACTGATTCCCTCGCGAGCCCGTTTTACAAGAAATTACCGTAGGTTAAGATTGATTTGTTAGCGAAAAATGCGCCTACAAGGCGTACCAATTTCCCACTTGAAGCATACTTCTGTCGATTGCATGTTCGGGCAACATCACCTAGATTATTGGATCGGTCCGCTGTTGCGACTGATATGCCGTCGGGCCTTTGATAGGGTCCCTGTCGAGAGCAATCTGCGGTCGGGCCTAATCGGATCGGGGAGGCGAATTTTTTTCTCGGGCTCGTACAGGGCGCGGTACTCGCTTGAAGTCTCCCGGCCACTCGGCCTGGCAAAATTAACCGGGTTCCGTGCCCTCACCGGCGCCAGGGCCGAGAATCAGGCCCATGCAGTGATCTAGTACGGCCTTTACAGTGGACATAACTCATGCAGTCTGAGATACAGCCAGAAAAGCCGCCGTAACCGCCGTACCAGCGCCTACCACTAACAGACCAATGTTCTTTACGAGCGTTTAGGTCAGACCATTGCTGATATGCTGGCGTTATGCTTCGGTTGTGATCATTCCGTACGTGATTCAGCATGTGATGCTACCGTACGCGAGTTTCGCATGCTACAAAGCCAAGGAACAAATGACGCAAAGGTGCCATAGAAGTTGGTTTACAGAGGAAACTCGGCAATGCCCCCTGACGCCATGCTGCCGAGCAACACCGATGGACAAAATGTCGACGTCACTACCTACATCCAGCGCGCCGAAGCATCTGGACAGCTCGCCGCCTTGGCATGAACTATGAGAGGATCACCGAGAGCCGTCGTTTCCTACTTCTACGAATCCTCGAGCAATAACACGCCGGAAAACGTGTCTGCGTCGGGACGCCAATACGCCGATGTGAGTTAGCTAGAAACATCGACGATAAGATGGCTGATACAGGGTCGTTAGGCTTGTTCCGGCAATGATCAGATTACCGGCGGCCGATGACTGTCATTGCCGTTATCATTGTACAGCGTTCATTGTTTGGACCTTTCGTTTTCTGGCAGAAGTTTGCCCAATAAAGAGTTTTGTCTTTAAGGGATTAATTTACCAAAAAAACACGATTTTGTGGTTTCATTACTAAATATTAGTAAGCACTAAGAAGAGCAAAGCCGTGCACTGGCGAGCGCGTGGGCGCGTTTGTAGCCATTTCAAATGTCGCCAGAAAGTGCGGATCCAAGCGGGTGCAGAGGTTTGCTGACGTATTGTACTGCATCAGTTTTCTGCGCACATATATTTTTATAACAAATATTGCTCGATCGGTTAAACATATTCATTTCCTGCCACTTTCATCTGTTTTGCTTGCAAATTTTCCCAGCAGGGATAGTGTGTAGCATTGTCGTTAGTTGAGGTTGCGAGTATTTTGCGCGAGTTTTTCACATAAATGTGCGTTTTTTGAAAATGACTTTTTGAAAATTTGCTAAGATTGTACTTAGACCCCTCCCACACAGTGACAACCTAAAACTATGAAAAAATAAACCTGTTAGAATTATTAAAAATATAGTTGGAAAGTGAGGACACTATTCTTTTCTTGTGAGATAAATGTGCGAACTCATTCTTTTAGGAAAGGATTAATACCACTTTCATGGGTACTTAATATGCCAAATCTCACGGACACAATATCTGCGTCTTTCAAAAAATTTGCATTTTATTTTACGCCCCAGTGTAAAATGCCGTGCACAAATACACAAAAAAATATACGACACGTTAGAGGGCAAAAAACATAAAATTATGGCAATGAGCCCTCTTATTGAACACGCATATTTTTAAAAGAAAATGTGGCCCCTGCTTCTGAGATATCTAGCTGAAACCAAGACCACCCATTTAGCTTATCACACACCTAAATAGCCTCACTACCGTCTTCCAGACCATCACGAACAAGTGATGATATTCATTATTTGGACGGTATTTTGGGTGTGCAAGTTTTATGATGTGATGTCGCATTGTTAGGTTACGCCTGATAACAACAATAATAATAATTGTTAGGGTTTACCGTCCCAAAACCACCAATTCATTATGAGAGACACCGTAGTGGAGAGCACCGGAAATTTTGATCATGTGGTGTTTCTAACCTGCGCCTAACTCTAAGTACACGGACCACAAACATTTTCGCCTCCATCGAAAATGCAGCCGCCGCGGCCGGGATTCGATCCCTCGACCTGCGGGTCAGCAGCCGAGCACCATAAGCAGTAGACCAGCGTGGTGGGTTACCTTGCGCTTAAGGAGACCGAATGCTGGGTTAGCTGATGCTAGAACAGTTTTATTTCTGTAATGTCCAGTTACATAACACATAACACACAACATGAATGTCAATCTACAGTTGGTGTCAATGTTTTAGAGACCATTAGGTAGGTGAAAACTGAAATTTTCAGCAATTTGTTAATATATGCAGTTAAGCTGCAAGCACTTGTTGCTAGAGCGTCTGAGAAAAGGCTGGAAATCTAAATTCATAGTAACACCGAAAAATGTACGAGAAACAGTGAATGCACGTCTCGCTTTAAATGTTTTTTTTTATTTATTTTACTTTTACTTAGGGACAATGCTTACGGGGAAGAATATTTATTTGTTTGGCGGTATTAAAAGATGATATATTTAAGCATTTGGCGAACTTTTTTTCAGAGCTGCGCTGACGAAACATGTGAAAAGAATGGTTGTGAATGCCCCAGTGGTTTTCTACAGTTATTTGGAATCAAGAACTGTCGTTGACTAAATTTCTGAATGCCCTGTAATATCGCAAAATACATGCTGTTGAAAGAAACCTCTGTTTTTTGTTGATATTACCAACGTCCCATTATTATGTGGAAATGTTGGCGCACGAATAGGGCGCCGGCTGCTCCTCAGATCTTGAATAGGTCAGGCATGCAAAACAGCAAAAATACACCCGAACAGTAGGGTAGGAAAAAAAAACGTCACAATCACACATGTCAAACAACATGGTCGCAACAGAAAATAATATGCAAAAAATCAATAATAATTGTTGCCCTCACAATAAGTTACCGCAGTTTCGTCGACAATAATTTATTATCTTTATCGAGGGCCTAATTAGCCGCCTTGATTGGAGAAGGACTGCCTCAGTCATCGAACAAACCAGGAAGCCCGTCATCACCAGTAATTCACCACTCAGTCACCCGTTATCGACATTGCTTAAATTTGCATCATCACGCTTTGCTCGAAGTATCGTTTTGGCCATGTACACGGCGTAACCAGAAGTTCGGGGCTTCCAATAAAGGTGTCGCCGACGATGAAGATGAAAAAAAAGGACTGTTCCCATGAAAAGTAAGGGGCGATTGGAAAACCACACCCTTTTCATCAAAGTCCATCAGCGTAATATTCAGCTTTTTTTTTTTCGCATAGCTTTTGAATTCGCACACCGAGCTAATGTGCTATAAATCTTTTTGAGGTGCGGTCATTACACCCCATGCTTTCCTTGTGCGACATACCTATCGACATACCTATTGACATACCTTGTGCGACATACCTACATAACCTATCTAGCTTAAAGGGTTTTATTTTACAGTCCGCATCAACACAGCATGCACGGAAATATGCTATGCGCTCATATTTCTATGAGCTTCTGCTTTCATTATTATCAGTAAAGCTAATCCATTTCGGAACATCGTTGAGAAAGCATAAACCTAAGCGTTTCTCGAGAAACAAGAGATTAGCAAATAATTTACAATGAAAAGTGTGTTGATGCTGTTATGACGCGTTTATGGGTTCGTTCGCCCAAGAGTTGATCACTACATATATTTATTTTATTAACCGTATGCGTCCCTCAATTTGCGACAAAATAACCACTTTCTCATCATATTCATCACGTGACATGGCATTGTGAACCAGCTCCTAGAAGGAAGACATTCATCTATATGAGGTAGGAGGGGCAGTATGAAACTTACACATCACACAGCGCCGGGAATGGACGGCATAGCCAATGAGGAGTTTGCTGTAACAGCCAAATCGGACGGTTGCTGCAACGGCGCGTTTTTTCGTTTGTATTTTCGAGCCTGGTGGCACACATGTCACCACCCCGTTATAAAGGGGACGCTCATAGCATCCATCCATTCATTCATGCTAGAGCACTGTGAGAGGAAAGTGTGAAAGATAAAAGGGTCGTCCATGTGGTCTCCGTTATGAGTGGGCTAAACGCCCGCCGGCATCGTCGCGGACAGAGAAGTCATGAGTTCCATTCCTGTCAACATAAGGTTTTCTTGTAGCTTTTTTTTTTTCATTTGATAGCGTTCATTTTGCTGAAGTATTTCCCTGATGGAAATACGTCATAAAAATCTTGGTGGACCCCGGCATGAAACACTTTCGTGTTAAAAAAGTAAATGCAGCGTTGTTTCGGCCCACCCTAATATCAATCACTTCGAATGAGCATGGCGTTCATCAGCTTCCTTGCTCTATCCAACTCGCAAAGCAAGCATAGCGTATTATTCTACGACGAGAACAACATTAACAGATCAACGCTAGTGTGTCTAATGAGCGGCTGTTCTCGTTATCTGCACGAATGATGACATCCAAATGATGTCACAACACTCAGATCATAGCACTCGACTACCCAGCCTTCATGAGAACAATTTAAATAACTGAATCTGAGTTACTTATGAACAACGATGTTGTGGTGTGCGTAGTTTCTTGTATATTGACAGTTGTAGAACTAACTTATCATGTTTGGTTCGTTGTTTTTGTTGCAAAACGGAATAGTTGTACTATTCGTAGATGTAAATATCCGAAAAATATTCGAGCTTGTTCGCATTCGAATTCGAATTCGGTTGAAAGTTTAAATTTTCATATTCACACACTATAGAGAAATCCATTAGAGGATACCAAAACAGCGGATATAAATTTTACACCACACACAGCGAATTCAACAGCTATTTAGCGAATAATCGTGACCTCTCTATTCAAGGAAAGCAACAGGAGAAGAAAAACGCCAATGTCGTCGAAAGTATTTTTCCACGTTTGTTCGAATCTTGAATACCGAAGTGTTCCTGTTTGGAAGTATTTTTCAGTTTAGACGGAGGAGCTGATGGAGGTTTGCTTTCGTCCGCATAGAGTAGACCAATAAGGACCCCTTGCTATGGTTACTGCCCGTTGCTGGAGCAAGCACCTGGTAGAGCTGTGTGTCGCCTCGCATGGAAATATAATCATATGATTATGTTGCTACGGGCAAGAGAAGGAGAAAAAGATTGAGTTGAACCAGAAAGAAAGAGAAACAGAGAGAGAGAGAGATAGCAAGAACACAGAAAGAGAGACAATAGAAATGAAGGAGAAACAGCGGGTCTAAGAAAGAGAGAGACAGAAACAGAGAGAGAGAAAGAAATAAGACATAGCATTGCCTTGTACACTATGGATAGCAAGAAGCTGGGGCAGGAAAGTGAGGGTTATGAAGAGTGCTGCGGATGTTAGGAGATATGAGGGGAGCGCGTAAAGCATTGCATGTCAATTTGTAGTATTGTAAAGCAAGGGTGTGGGAAAGGGAAGTAAGAGTGAGAATTAGTGATGTGAGGGTGAGGAAGAGAGAAAGGCGCAGGAGGGCGGGTGAAGCATAGGATAGCTATGTATGGAGTAGCAAGGGATGGCATAGGGATGGTGATATCGATGAACGAATAATCGATTAATCGATTAAAAGTACACCGCAAATCGATTATTCGTAAACAATTTTCGCATTTAGATTAATCGAAATAATCGATTAAAACTGTTCGATTAATCGATTATGGCACCCCTCACCCCCAACACCGCCCCTTGGCCGGAGCGCATGAGCGTGAGGCGGCGATGCAGAGACGCAGAAGTCGAGCGCGCATGTCCTCTTTTCCACAACAGCGCGTATTTGTACGCTAGTAGAAGGAGCCCGGACCAGCGGCGGACGCCATAGAGACAGAAATGAACTCGCCTTGATCTAAGTCGCCTACGGCGTCCACCTCCAAGCTCTCCCCAAGGCTTCAAGCCTGGACTACCCGGGCAGGAGGCGGCCCCGCCCCGAAGAGGCAGCAATGCACCTGCCCGCTTCTCTCCGGCTCACGGCCTACTGCCTTCACCTCCTCTCGCCTTCCTTTCTTCTATCGTGTGCGGTTCATGCTGGTTAACCGTCAGGGAAGTACACGTGGGGCTTGCTTGCTAAATTGCGTATTATTACACTTTGTTGTGAACACTGTTTCCTTTTTCATGTCACAATGGCAAGCAATCGCAAGAGCAGCACGGTGTGCACGTTGATCACCCAAGACTTGAAAACGAAGACCACGAAGTGTGATATATTTGGTGAGCAGTACTTGGAGCCAACGACGGAAACTCTTAAGCTTTCACCTGCTGCACGCGCACGTTATTAACGTGCCAAAGGGTCATCGTCCAAAGAAAGGTGGTTAGGACGAAAATGACAATATGGAAAATCCCGCTCCCGAAGGCACGAATCCGTCTCTTCATGTAAGTTTATCACTATCTCGCTATTTAGCCAACATAATTCACCTTTGTGTAACTTATCTTCAAATTCAGGTCACTTTTCAATTACGTAAGACATGCTTGTTTCAAGAGGATGGATTGTCGGTAATTCATATTCGTTCAAAAAGCTGGGTCATCTTTTCAGGGACCTCTTCATTGGTCGCTGTGTTTTCGGCGCTATGGCTTCATTGCAGGGCTGGGCAGTATCGCGATACAAGAGTATCGCGATAGTATTTCAGAGATACTTTTGAGTATCTGTATTTCTGTATCGAGATACATTTGAAAAGTGTATTTGTATCTCAGTAGGGAAATACATTTACGATGTATCGCCTGTATCGCGATACTATGCAGGACACGGGTATCTCGTTACATTGTTTTTTTTGTGTCGGAAACGAGTCGAGGCGTGTTTCCAATGGGGGGGAATGGCGTTTTTCTTTTTTGTGCCAAGACAAGCAAAGGCGCGCCACCGTTCGCCGACAGATAGGGCGGTGATGGTTTCCCCTCAAGCACAGAATGGTCCATGTGGTAAAGCGCTCCGCAGACGGCAAAATCGCGGGGGCAGTGCTGTCGGCCTCTGCCGACGAAACTCGCTGTCTCTCAAGGTCAGTGCAGCACGCCAAATTATTTTCGGGTGGGAAGCCGTTACTTCGCGACCCCCCGCGCGGATACCGCCTTGGAACAGGCTTTGCAATGCTTCGCGTGCGTTCAGTTCTCAAAGCGGCGGCACTTCCAAAAGCAGTTCCCGTAGTCGCGGCGGAAGTGACTAGAAGATCGCTATCTTTGACGCGCTTTCAGCCACCTCTCCAATGTAAGGGTGCGCTCCTAATTGATTACATGCGTGAAACGGTCTTTGTGTAGCAGGCTCCCCCACCGCCTGAGCGGACTTCGCCTGTTGCGGCTTTCTGAAATGGGTGCTGGTAGCGTCGGTGGTGGTGACAGCTTCATTGAAGCCGACAGGGTCAGAGGGTTTACGATTCCGAAGATGGGGACAGACTTCGGATTCTGAACAGTCAGAACAACCCAAGTGAGGGCGGAAGCGTTTCGGTATCTAGATGACCCGAGAAGAGATATCGCCACGCTGCAGGGCAACCCGGCTATGAAGGCGTTATTTATTCACTATAACACGAATTTGCGCTCGCCTTCAGCGGTAGAAAGACTTTTTTTCTTTCGTGGAGTCTTGTGCTGAGGATTGAACCGACGAGCTGTTAGTAGACGGCCTATTTGAGATGCTCACACAGTAACTTTCTCAGCAAAGCAGATCTTATGTGCAATGTAAATGCATACTTTTTCTCAATTCACTGGTGTTCATTAGTGATTCGAGTGATTTGCTTAAAGTGTGCTATTTCTAGTATAGCTTAGTTTGTTCGCCAAGTATGCTGATTTCGGTGCCCAATCCTTGTTACTGTTGCTGTGAAAGGTATTTTTATTGCAATTGATACTTGTAATTATGTCATTATTACTAATTATATAATTTGTCCACCCCTCCCCCGCAATGTCTTAATGGCGCTGAGGGTACTGTAATAAATAAATAAATGAACTGAAGGTTTCGATGCGCTGTAACTTTAATTACAACATTATGCTGCACTAATAAGTGCCTTTGCGTAGTATGGCATCCTTCAAATAAAAAACGTATTCCAGTATCTGTATCGCCGTAATTGTATTCGGAATACTTTTTCGTCTCATTGCAAAAGTATCTCTGAAATATCCCGTTACGTTAAAGGCAAATGTATCTCAGTATCTGTATTTTAGGCTTCCAGTTCATGTATTTCGATATCTGTATTCCGGAATACTTTTCTGAGTATCTCTGCCAGCTCTGCTTCATTGCATGGAAGTAGCAAGGCGGTGCGTCAAAAGACAACAGTGAAGTTTTTTTCTGTGAATTTCAGACGTGCGAGCGCATCGGCTTGTTGATTTTTTGTCCTTGTTTGTTTTTGGCGCAGCGCTGTTTCATGGTGTTGCTGCACATGCTAAGCTCTACTTGCCTTTAAAATAAACCAGTGATTTTCGTCGCCTGCATTGTCTATTGCAACTTTTTTCGTATTTTATTTAACCCTCAGATTTTACTTTTTTGTGTGTAAGTTCACTATGCAGTGGTCCAAGATGTACCACATTGTAATATGCGTTGTTTATTTTTGACTCGTTTCTATTGCCGTTATAATTTACTCCTTAGCAAATAAAAGATTATTGTTTAGCAACGAAAGAAACAGAGAAAATATATTGGAAGGAAGTGAGGGTGGCCTGAGGAAGTACGCCTCGGCCTCCTACTCTGCAGTTTGAAAATGAAACGGGGGAAAAAAGTGATGAAGTATTTTGACAATGACAGGAATAAGTAATCCGTATATATTTGATAAGATATTATTACCAGTGTAAAGGGCACAAGGACGCTAACAATAATCTTTTATTATGCCATATACCAACTAGCCCAACTGTACGCTTTACAGCATATATACCGTTTTCATAATTGTAAAGCTAGCCTTCCTGCGACGCAGTAAGCCCAACTACTGGCAGTTATTCATGCTTACGAGAACGGATAAGATATCATCAAGATGAGTCGGCGTCACGACATTCACAGCAGTATCAGTTGTGCTTTCCATGGTGACAATGTGGTGGTGTGATCTAAGAAAGTAGGCGAGGATTCCGGAATATAACTTTAGTTTCAAAATTGCCCTTGTCCCGTGCCTTATTCTTTCGGCTTGTGTCCGTGTCTATTGGGCGCTACCTGCCTTAACTAGCAGTTATTCACTTCGTCAAACAGCGTGTTTGAGTTTTGATTTGCGCTACGACGCGGAACATGTAGACCTCCGCTCTCTTGACATAAACATGCATAATAGACACACGTTCCAGCTAGGACCTCGTCTCCACTTTAGCGCGACAGGTGTCGCCCTGAGTTGGGGCGAATATGCAGCGTAAGGAAGCGCACTCGCGGATTATGAAAATGGTATGTTAGACCGTTTTTTATAATCTGTAACTTTACGCATTCGTTTCATACCCAAATGCTAGCCTACAGTCCATTTTTTATTGAAACAATGCCCATTAGCATTTTGGCAATACGTTATGGTCGCATATTTCCGGGCCCGCCGCCTTCTACTGTGACACGGAGGATGGACAGTCGCGCACGTACTATAGGTTCTTAGTCTGATACATTACACAGCTCTGCAGTCCTCGCTCCCACGGGGCTTCGACTGCTGACCCGAAGGCACGCGAAAGAAGTATATTAGGAGGAGAATCTCTAGGCCTGCGGCAGCGCGCGAAGGTGGCGCGATAGCGTCACGGACGGAATGCGGTCTACGCCGAAGGACGACAGATGACGCTTCGGCATGTTGCCTTCTTTTACATGCTCTTCTATGGACGCGACGCATAAAAGTCGTGATGCAACGCCCTCGTACAATGTAAAATTTCTAAGATTCTGTCTGTAACATGAATCGGTAGATATGAAGATATTTCAGCTGCAGTTACAATTCGATACTTGCGTGAATTATGGCCGTACAGCGCTTGAAACGAAATGCCTAGAGTGGCCCCTGAGCAGACGACGTCTGCCGCCGCATGGCACGCGCTCCTCGCTTCGCATGTTGTGCGCGGGAATGCGTAGTTGCTTGGGAGAGAATGGTCTCTTCGTGATTGCTAGTTTTCTTTCTCTTTAGGCGCTCTCAGTGGCTTCCGCGCGTTGCGCCAGCGGGCTGGCTCTCGATGTTTGCGCGCGCTTTTCCTGCCTCGACAAAAGGAGAGTGCTTTGCAGATTTTTACGGTGCTTCTTTAGGATGGGGCGGGAATATTTCGTGCCGAACGCAGCAGTGGGCACGCGTCCTGCAAGGAGAGGAATTACCTTCAAGTTCCTAGTGAACCAGTGAGGTTGGAAGCGTCGGCTCACCCATGCAAGAAAAGCCGACAGCTGACACTTCAAGACTACGTTTGCGAGAAGCATTTCTGTGGACAGTGACATAGAAAGGCGGCGCTATTTTGGCGAGCTTGGTGGCGAAGTTCTGCAATGGACAAACCGAACTGGCCAGTGTTTTTAAGAGACGCCGCTGCCTTCAATGTTTCCGCGCCGTCCCAGCTACTTGTTTGCTGTTCTCAAAAAGACAACGTGAAATTTCGACCCTCCTGGGGTTTTGTAACGTGCACCTAAATGGCAGCACAGTGGCCTTAGCATTTCGCCTCCATCTAAATGCGGCCGCCGCCAAACAACCTAATCTGGAATTGATGGCATGTAGGGTAAGTCCATCTTTGGTGAAATAAAATATACCGAACTCATTGAGTTCACGTTATCAAAAATTATTGCTTTCGCGTGGTACAAGATATATGACGCTCGTAATTTGCATGTATGTGACGCTTATTTTTCTCATGTATACCGAAAAAACTTTGAGTGCGCTTGAGCTCGCCTTTAAGAGTAGAACGCAATAGCCTATTCGGCCCCGTGCACATCGCCTTCCTCAATTGCAAGCCTCACCGACGCGGACACCGGTATTTCTGCGAAACGAGCTCTTTAACGCTGTCGCGTTAAAATTTGGAGCCGGCGAGGACGCACGAAAACACATCCATTCGGGCGTGAAGAGTGAACGGCGAATCGGTAAAGAATGGCGTTGAACTGACAACTTCGTCGGGGAGCGCGGTGAGAGGGACGCGCGCATTTTTCCTTCTCCGCTAGCGGACTCTTCCACGACAGAGGGCGCGTGAGCGCTGTGCCCGATAAAGCCCCTTCATGTTGGAAAGTAGCGGCGCTCCTTTATCCACGCCGCCTCACCCTCGCAGGGCCGTCAACCTCCTCTTTCTTCACCCTCTCTTTCGCGGAGCCCGCGCATCCGCAAACGCTGAATGGCTGCGACGCGCGATACCTCCCAGTCAGGCGACCCTGACGTCACGAGAAGCGAGCGCAAGCAAACTTCGCGCGCTTTCAGTTGCTCACGCAAGCCATGAACCCTCCAGGCGTGTGTGTACGGGTGTGTGCAGGTGTATGCGTGTTTGTATGTATGCATATGTGCGCCTGCGTCTGTATGTGCATCAGCGCACGTGTTAACGTGCGAGTGCATGTGCGTGCGTTTGTGTATGTGCCTTCGCGCGTGTTTGTACGTGTGCGCACGTATGTGTATGCATGTGTGCGCCTGCGCGTGCGGGCGTTTGTGTGTTTTCGTGCGCGTGTATGTCTGTACGTGCGTGCCTGTATCGCGTGTGTATGTATGTGCGTGCGTGTCTGTATCACTTTGCATGCGCGTGCGTGTTGTATCGCTGTGTATGTGTTGTGTGTCTGTATGGCGTGTGTATATATGTGCCTGCGTGTCCGTATCGCGTTTGTATTTATGTGCGTGCTTGTATCGCGTGTGCATATATGTGTGTGCGTGCGTGTCCGCATCGCGTGTGTATGTATGTATGTATGTATGTATGTATGTATGTATGTATGTGTGTATGTATGTATGCATGTGCATGCGTGCCTGTATGCGTCTGCATGTATGTACGAGCGGGTCTGTATCGCTTCTGTATGCGCGTGTATAGGCTTCCTAAGCAACGCTTAGCGGCGCTGCTGCTCTTGACAGGCAGCGCCATCTCTGGCAGAAAAAGAGAAACTGGGGTGTTAACAGCGCGCGTTTTCCCTTCTCTCCGCCGCGTTGCCGCTCGCTTTGCACGTGCAGAGCTCTCGCGGTGCACTTGCGCCGCCTCACAATGTACCGCTTGACTGGCACTTCCGAAAAGCGAACTGATAAAATGAGAAAGGCTCGTCAATCACGTTAACGGTGAAGAGCAGACGATCGATAACAACGACGCCCAACTCAAAGCGAAATGCATTTCCCAAGTCGCGATTACACCGTGTAGGACGTATACCTCGAGGTAAGTCTCATTCTGTCATGTAAAGATGAATAATGGTCCACATGCACTCCGCTATCGATGTTCTGCGGCGTGGACTACGATTCATATGATTGTTGTTTTGATATGGCATGCTTACAGTAGCAGCCGTGTACATTCGTGAACAAACGTTTGCGGCGTGCGAAAAAAGATTATACGGCCATGGCACTGCTTCCTGAGAAGGTTAGAGTCAAGTCCTCCGTGCCGCTGGAGAATCACCCGCCGATTAAGACGCGAGGCAGCTAGCTGAGCTTTAACCACTGTGAAGCAAGATGAACTGCTCGCCTCGTTTTTCGGCTCTCGCGTCATGCTTGCAGTCTCTTTTTATGATATGGACTTGACAGGCGTATAAAACCTGCTGCGTGAACGCGGCTAGCAAATCGCACAAAGTCAGAAGGTGGTTACTTCAAGGCTGCAATTGCAAAGCATGTATTAAGTGCCAGTTATATTTAGCGGCTTAAATATATAGCACCCTAATAAAGTGAAAAAAAAACGCCAGGCCTGCGCTGAAAGTTTCATCCAAGGCTGCATACGCAATAACCACAGCTGCAAAATAGTATGCCGAAAATGAACACAAATTAAAAGAAAAAAGGTGTCCACATATGGTGACCCTGGGAAAACCAGTTTCATTAGGCCCATCATGTTCTTTCATTGCACATAGGAATTTTGCTTGCTGGCGGTTCAGTTTCAAAGCATCAATCCTATCATCATCATCACTGTTAATAAATTCTCTCAAGATCATCAGTGCAACCCGTTCATTACGGGCATACTAACCGTCATAACCATCCCTGGGTCCCCTGATTTCTAACGGCGCTGCTTTGACATGTTCATATCATCATTGTCGCCATTATCAGCGCATTTCTCCTCATGCGAAACGTTTTCATCATTACTCTCATCATTAGCATTCAAGGCGTATTTGGTTTCACATATGTCTGCTTCAAAGTGTTTATCAACCTCACCATTATCATCCTCGTGGTAAGTGTTCACCACTATCAATGGGTGCATCGTTAGTTCGAAGTCAACGCTTTTATTCTTCGCAGCAGCATCCTTTGAAAGCTTTTCTTTGCTGAAGGCTCTGTTTCAGCAATATTTCTTCGCAGATCTCCAAATCAAAAATTCGCTTTCGCTAGAAAACTCGAAAATGGGCGCATGCGTCTTCATGCTCAGTTTACACCTAGCAAAATGTAAGTAAATTCGAAACGTAACTTTCTACAACCTATTTATCATTATTACGAATACTTTTTGTGCAGAACCGCATGACACAAAAGCGGGTCCTAGTAGCATTTGGGATCCATAAAATGCTCACAGTACTCGGTACGCCTAGCGTCCGCAAGCGTGGACGCGAACGTGGACGCACGAAGCGCACAAACCTACATCAGTTACATACCGACAAGGTAAACCCTTGTTTTCTAAAAGAAATCCAAACATTTCATAAACTATGACGCATAAAAGGTGAATCGTTAAAAAATCCAGCCATCCTCCTCAACAGGTTACTTCAGGAGAGCATCATTGTTCTGTGTGGAATTGGCGTTTTTTCTTTAGACCATTCGTTGTATGAAGGTGCTTTAATAATGCTAAAATAATATCAACGATTGGTTATTAAAAGTTAATCTACATGATTGTTCACATATGTGGTCTAGGGGATACGAAAGGAGAAGCGTCTTCGACATTTTCACATGAACGTATTTTACAGAGTCACACCAAGAATTTAAGCCGTTTTTTTCTCCAGGAATGTGACATCAGCGAAAAGCTCGAAGGTAGCTCAGAAAGAAATTTAGAAGAAAGCTTTAGTGAGTAAGTCAAAGTGGAAATTGAACTCTGATTCCGCGGCTTTCGAGGAGTTCAAGAAGCGGAGCACTACGTCAGAAACCAATATAGAACCTTATGTGTGAGCATATAATATCTGCTTCTAAATTTGACAGTTTAGGCGCCGCCATCTAGGAACAATGCAGCGAACTACAGCGCAAGAGCACTCTGGCTGTGCCTCTGAATACACGGCGGATACGTAAGTACACCGGCCTAGCGGGAAACAGTGCTTTGGTGCCTGAGAGGCACCCACTACAAACTGCGTCTCCCAAATGCATGTATCTGAGCTCGACGTAAGTTTTTGGGTTGGCATCGTGAGTAGGATAAGTGCTCAGCGGATATTGATATTCTGCGCATCCTCGAAACGTCGAGGTCGACAAAGGCATCCTGCACAATGCAAAGAGAAAATATACGTTCGATGCACATGGGGACAACCGATTCGCTGACGCCCACCCTCGTTCACGCAGAAAACGCGATCTCCAGATTTTTTTTTTCACTCTGCCAGATTTGTTTTCTTTTATTACATCCAAGCTCTATGTTACTTATTATGGGACTAAGTGCCTGTCTTCCAACAAGTCAGTTGTTGTAGCGGAGCTGCATAACTTGGAATAACGTCGTTTGTCAAATCTTATAATATAAGAGAGCTGAGCTAGTTGATAAGTATACACTCGAAAAAGACAGGGCGTACAAACACGGACCAAGAAAGATGTCAGGGCACCACCACCGCCGACTAAAACGGAACATACGCACAACGGTGGAAAAAAAGAAGGCACGATAACTTATCTGCGCATGCCGATGCAATAGGCGAACCTATCAATCGCGCACGCGTGGGGGTCTACGTGGAAGATAATTGTTTAAGGCATTGGGTTTCTTCATTATCGAAGTTAATCGATGGTTGGCTCACGCGTGCGCTACCACTATTCTCGGAATACCCTGCCTCAATCATCAGGCGCATTTCTACATATTTATGCCGGTACAGCCCACATTCATCGAATTTTGCCATGCACTTACTATCTCCACAGTAATGATAGATTAGAAGGTGAACTCCGGTTAGCGATCTCTTATGTTGCAATAATGTATGGCTAATGCAGCGGGCCGTCTGTCCTTTATAGAAGTGGCCGCAGTTGAAAGGGACCTCATACGCCACACTTGTACAGCAATCAGTGAATTTGTTGGTGTGTCTAACGAAACAAATATTGGTCCGCTTTCTTGTCTTTTACTCGCTCATTCTTCCTCTGCACAGCGGCACAAATCTTACCTAGCTTATTGGCAGCCGTGCAAAAACATTACCACGTTATCTACTTCCTCGTATTTAGCACGTGAAATACGCAATGAATGTACGCTATACCTACGACACCGTTTTTTTTCCTATCGCTTTCTGCCAGCATACTCGGACTTAACATAATAGACTTCTTTAAACTATCAGCGCCCCGTGGTCACTACATCACGAGGATAACCTACATTTAAAAGGCACTTAACCTGTTCCTTTTGTGCCCACACGACTTGGTGAAGGCTGACTTAAGGCAAGACATGGCGATACATTTTTTTTACAACCTTTAGTACTTCGACGAAATATTTAAACAGCGGTTCGAAGATCGAGGAGAATACTGCCATCACACGTGGTTCTTCTGAAACGTTAAAGGAATGTCTAGAAATTGTATTCCATTATTCTGAGGTACCTCTTAGTAAAGTTCAGCCCTTGGGTGCTATGCAGGATCCTGCATAGCACCCATTCTATCTTTTCTGCTGTTGTGGTCTCTTCAGCTGTTAGCTGGCGTTTGGGGTAACCTGACTTCTTTCTTGTGTCCGTGGTTCTACGCCCTTTCTTCTTAGAATGTCAAAGTTTGCACTGAACACTAAAGCCCACAAGTCTTGAAACCGCAAAACTGCATGATTATGAAGACTAATCCGTTTGCTTCAGGTTGTTGAGGTCGAGAGAGTTGTTTCTAGGTCGCTTCTTGTCAATAATAAAATTATGTGGCGTTTAACGTCCCAAAACCACGGTATGTATATGATGGACGCCGTAGTGGAGGGCTCCGGAATTTCTGACCACCCGTGGCTCTTTAATGTGCACCTAATTAATGTAAGTACGCGGGCCTCGAAGTTTTTCGCCTCCATCGAAAATCCAGCCGGCACTTCCGGGATTCGATCCCGCGACATTCGGCTCAGCACACCTGTGCTATTGGCACTAGACCATCTGGCGGCATGTTGCTTCTTGGGCGTTGCTAGGCTTTAGGTAGGTTGTGCTAGGTTTTTTCAACGTTGTTTCTCAGCGTAGACAAGTTCGAGCCAAACCATACACAATCACAGACACGACACGGATGTCCATACTCCAGAGACTAAAGCTCGCACTGAAACCAAGCGTTCGCACCTCTCGTACAGTTACAGACATGACATGGGTGTCCAACCAGAGACCAACCGCGCTGAAGCTGAGCGTTCGCACCTATCTTGATCTACGGGCGCGTCATCGTTGGGGTGAGCTTCCGTCTATTGGGGAACTTCTCGTAGCCGCCGTTTGCATTTCCGTTCCTTAGTGCTGGGCTACCCGTTGCCTTCTGTTAATGGACCAGTGGGGAGCAGGGGATTTAACCACTTTCTGTGGCACATACCGTTCATGATGATTACAGTTTTCTGATAGACGCACAAATTTCTGTGGCACACACCGGTGTTAGGCTAACTGTTGTATTCTACAGTTTCAAGGACCAGGGTGAGTGAGAGGGTTTTGTCAATATTCTCCTGCACACACCCATTTATTTTTCGAGATAGGGTGGGACACATGACGGTAGCTTAAACAGCTTGATGGTGAAATGGCGAGAGGGGGAAGAGCCCCTCCAAAACAGAAGGAAAGCGAGATATTGATATACAATGCAACAGTACGAGAATAGAAGGAGAGTGAACGCATAGTACACTTTAGCAAGCGGGTTGAAAGTGGCGTGAGGGAGAGGATGAGGGGTGAGTTTAAGTATACCATAGCCTGGTATAGAACGGTATAGCAACGAGTGGAAATAGAAGTGAGGAAATGTTACTCGAAAAGTTACTGCTCCTATGACATACAATTTCAGATCTAATAAGTACATCGAGTGACCATGGAGAAGTTACGAATTGCTTTACTCGGATCTAAAAGGAGAAGTCACGCCTAATTGAAAGCAGAATTTGTGTTGCAAAGTATTTAAAGTCGCCGCCATTATTACTTGAAAGTCGACTCCAGGTGGAGTGTCTTTGTTAATCGTTTGAAATAGAGCTCGTACTTAAGATTTCACAGAAAAATATCGCGCGAATGATTTCTTTACTAAACCTGAATGCTAATATTCTGGATCTGGATACTAATGTTCTTGAGTTTTTAACCACATAGTCTGGAAGGCTACCAGTTTTGAGTACAGCTGTACTTGAAGCCGCCTACCTCAGCCAGATGTTTTAGTTATAATTCAGAGAATGTATTTTGCGCATTTCTTCATAGAACAATTTATTCTGCTTCGGAGAAGAGTTCCTGGAACTCATCTTGAGAGCGGGTAGATGAAAAGTTGAAGTATAATAAAGCACTCACCAGCTTATTGCCACGTGCACTCCTTTTTGTATTTCCATG
>NC_051182.1:59697084-59727977 GCF_013339695.2 Rhipicephalus sanguineus
AGCAGAATAAAATAAATTGTTCTATGAAGAAATGCGCAAATACATTCTCTGAATTAGACTAAAACATCTGGCTGAGGTAGCGGCTTCAAGTACAGCTGTACTCAAACCTGGTAGCCTTCCAGACTATGTGGTTAAAAACTCAAGAACATTATTCCAGATCCAGAATATTAGCATTCAGGTTTAGTAAAGAATCATTCGCGCGATATTTTTCTGTGAAATCTTAAGTACGAGCTCTATTGCAAACGATTAACAAAAGACACTCCACCTGGAGTCGACTTTCAAGTAATAATGGCGGCGACTTTAAATACTTTGCAACACAAATTCTGCTTTCAATTAGGCGTGACTTCTCCTTTAGATTCCGAGTAAAGCAATTCGTAACTTCCTCCATGGTCACTCAGATGTACTTATTAGATCTGAAAATTGTATGTCATAGGAGCAGTAACTTTTCGAGTAACATTTTCCTCACTTCTATTTCCCACTCGTTGCTATACCGTTCTATACAAGGCTATGGTATACTTAAACTCACCCCTCATCCTCTCCCTCACGCCACTTTTCAACCCGCTTGCTAAAGTGTACTATGCGTTCACTCTCCTTCTATTCTCGTACTGTTGCATTGTATATCAATATCTCGCTTTCCTTCTGTTTTGGAGGGGCTCTTCCCCGCTTCGCCATTTCACCATCCAAGCTGTTTAAGCTAGCCGTCATGTGTCCAACCCTATCTCGAAAAATAAATGGGTGTGTGCAGGAGAATATTGACAAAACCCTCTACTCACCCTGGTCCATTGAAACTGTAGAATACAACAGTTAGCCTAACAAACCGGTGTGTGCCACAGAAATTTGTGCGGTCTATCAGAAAACTGTAATCATCATGAACGGTATGTGCCACAGAAAGTGGTTAAATCCCACTGCTCCCCACTGGTCCATTAAACAGAAGGCAACGGGTAGCCCAGCACTAAGGAACGGAAATGCAAACGGCGGCTACGAGAAGTTCCCCAATAGACGGAAGGCTCACCCCAACGATGACGCGCCCGTAGATCAAGGATAGGTGCGAACGCTCAGCTTCAGCGCGAGTTGGTCTCTGGTTGGACACCCATGTCATGTCTGTAACTGTATAGAGGTGCGAACGCTTGTTTCAGTGCGAGCTTTAGTCTCTGGAGTATGGACATCCGTGTCGTGTCTGTGATTGTGTATGGTTTGGCTCGAACTTGTCTACGCTGAGAAACAACGTTGAAAAACCTAGCACAACCTACCTAAAGCCTAGCAACGCCCAAGAAGCAACATGCCGCCAGATGGTCTGTGTCCAATAGCACAGTGTGCTGAGCCGAATGTCGCGGGATCGAATCCCGAAGTGCCGGCTGGATTTTCGATGGAGGCGAAAAACTTCGAGGCCCGCGTACTTACATTAATTAGGTGCACATTAAAGAGCCCGGGTGGTCAGAAATTCCGGAGCCCTCCACTACGGCGTCCATCATATACATACCGTGGTTTTGGGACGTTAAACGCCACATAATTTTATTATTGACAAGAAGCGACCTAGAACAACTCTCTCGACCTCAACAACCTGAAGCAAACGGATTAGTCTTTCATAATCATGCAGTTTTGCGGTTTCAAGACTTGTGGGCTTTAGTGTTCATTGCAAACTTTGACATTCTAAGAAGAAAGGCGTAGAACCACGGACACAAGAAAGAAGTCAGGTTACCCCAAACGCCAGCTAACAGCTGAAGAGACTCACAACAGCAGAAAAGATAGAATGGGTGCTATGCAGGATCCTGCATAGCACCCAAGGGCTGAACTTTACTAAAGAGGTACCTCAGAATAATGGAATACAATTTCTAGACATTCCTTTAACGTTTCAGAAGAACCACGTGTGATGGCAGTATTCTCCTCGATCTTCGAAACCGCTGTTAAATATTTCGTCGAAGTACTCAAAGGTTGTAAAAAAATGTATCGCCATGTCTTGCCTTAAGTCAGCCTTCACCAAGTCGTGTGGGCACAAAAGGCACAGGTTACGTGCCTTTTAAATGTAGGTTATCCTCGTGATGTAGTGACCACGGGCGCTGATAGTTTAAAGAAGTCTATTATGTTAAGTCCGAGTATGGCTGCAGAAAGCGATAGGAAAAAAACGTGTCGTAGGTATAGCGTACATTCATTGCGTATTTCACGTGCTAAAATACGAGGAAGTAGATACCGTGGTAATGTTTTTTGCACGGCTGCCAATAAGCTAGGTAAGATTTGTGCCGCTGTGCAGAGGAAGAATGAGCGAGTAAAAGACAAGAAGCGGACCAATATTTGTTTCGTTAGACACACCAACAAATTCACTGATTGCTGTACAAGTGTGGCGTATGAGGTCCCTTTCAACTGCGGCCACTTCTATAAAGGACAGACGGCCCGCTGCATTAGCCATACATTATTGCAACATAAGAGATCGCTAACCGGAGTCTCACCTTCTAATCTATCATTACATTGTGGAGATAGTAAGTGCATGGCAAAATTCGATGAATGTGGTGCTGTACCGGCATAAATATGTAGAAATGCGCCTGATGATTGAGGCAGGGTATTCCGAGAATAGTGGTAGCGCACGCGTGAGCCAACCATCGATTAACTTCGATAATGAAGAAACCCAATGCCTTAACAATTATCTTCCACGTAGACCCCCACGCGTGCGCGATTGATAGGTTCGCCTATTGCATCGGCATGCGCAGATAAGTTATCGTGCCTTCTTTTTTTCCACCGTTGTGCGTATGTTCCGTTTTTAGTCGGCGGTGGTGGTGCCCTGACATCTTTCTTGTGTCCGTGTTTGTACGCCCTGTCTTTTTCGAGTGTATACTTATCAACTAGCTCAGCTCTCTTATATTATAAGATTTGACAAACGACGTTATTCCAAGCTTATGCAGCTCCGCTACAACAACTGACTTGTTGGAAGACAGGCACTTAGTCCCATAATAAGTAACATAGAGCTTGGATGTAATAAAAGAAAACAAATCCTGGCAGAGTGAAAAAAAAAAATCTGGAGATCGCGTTTTCTGCGTGAACGAGGGTGAGGCGTCAGCGAATCGGTTGTCCCCATGTGCATCGAACGTATATTTTCTCTTTGCATTGTGCAGGATGCCTTTGTCGACCTCGACGTTTCGAGGATGCGCAGAATATCAATATCCGCTGAGCACTTCATCCTACTCACGATGCAACCCAAAAACTTACGTCGAGCTCAGATACATGCATTTGGGAGACGCAGTTTGTAGTGGGTGCCTCTCAGGCACCAAAGCACTGTTTCCCGCTAGGCCGGTGTACTTACGTATCCGCCGTGTATCTCAGAGGCACAGCCAGAGTGCTCTTGCGCTGTAGTTCGCTGCATTGTTCCTAGATGGCGGCGCCTTAACTGTCAAATTTAGAAGCAGATATTATATGCTCACACATAAGGTTCTATATTGGTTTCTGACGTAGTGCTCCGCTTCTTGAACTCCTCGAAAGCCGCGGAATCAGAGTTTCAATTTCCACTTTGACTTACTCACTAAAGATTTCTTCTAAATTTCTTTCTGAGCTACCTTCGAGCTTTTTCGCTGATGTCACATTCCTGGAGAAAAAAACGGCTTAAATTCTTGGTGTGACTCTGTAAAATACGTTCATGTGAAAATGTCGAAGACGCTTCTCCTTTCGTATCCCCTAGACCACATATGTGAACAAATCATGTAGATTAACTTTTAATAACCAATCGTTGATATTATTTTAGCATTTATTAAAGCACCTTCATACAACGAATGGTCTAAAGAAAAAACGCCAATTCCACACAGAACAATGATGCTCTCCTGAAGTAACCTGTTGAGGAGGATGGCTGGATTTTTTAACGATTCACCTTTTATGCGTCATAGTTTATGAAATGTTTGGATTTCTTTTAGAAAACAAGGGTTTACCTTGTCGGTATGTAACTGATGTAGGTTTGTGCGCTTCGTGCGTCCACGTTCGCGTCCACGCTTGCGGACGCTAGGCGTACCGAGTACTGTGAGCATTTTATGGATCCCAAATGCTACTAGGACCCGCTTTTGTGTCATGCGGTTCTGCACAAAAAGTATTCGTAATAATGATAAATATGGTTGTAGAAAGTTACGTTTCGAATTTACTTACATTTTGCTAGGTGTAAACTGAGCATGAAGACGCATGCGCCCATTTTCGAGTTTTCTAGCGAAAGCGAATTTTTGATTTGGAGATCTGCGAAGAAATATATGCTGAAACAGAGCCTTCAGCAAAGAAAAGCTTTCAAAGGATGCTGCTGCGAAGAATAAAAGCGTTGACTTCGAACATAACGATGCACCCATTGATAGTGGTGAACACTTACCACGAGGATGATAATGGTGAGGTTGATAAACACTTTGAAGCAGACATATGTGAAACCAAATACGCCTTGAATGCTAATGATGAGAGTAATGATGAAAACGTTTCGCATGAGGAGAAATGCGCTGATAATGGCGACAATGATGATATGAACATGTCAAAGCAGCGCCGTTAGAAATCAGGGGACCCAGGGATGGTTATGACGGTTAGTATGCCCGTAATGAACGGGTTGCACTGATGATCTTGAGAGAATTTATTAACAGTGATGATGATGATAGGATTGATGCTTTGAAACTGAACCGCCAGCAAGCAAAATTCCTATGTGCAATGAAAGAACATGATGGGCCTAATGAAACTGGTTTTCCCAGGGTCACCATATGTGGACACCTTTTTTCTTTTAATTTGTGTTCATTTTCGGCATACTATTTTGCAGCTGTGGTTATTGCGTATGCAGCCTTGGATGAAACTTTCAGCGCAGGCCTGGCGTTTTTTTTTCACTTTATTAGGGTGCTATATATTTAAGCCGCTAAATATAACTGGCACTTAATACATGCTTTGCAATTGCAGCCTTGAAGTAACCACCTTCTGACTTTGTGCGATTTGCTAGCCGCGTTCACGCAGCAGGTTTTATACGCCTGTCAAGTCCATATCATAAAAAGAGACTGCAAGCATGACGCGAGAGCCGAAAAAACGAGGCGAGCAGTTCATCTTGCTTCACAGTGGTTAAAGCTCAGCTAGCTGCCTCGCGTCTTAATCGGCGGGTGATTCTCCAGCGGCACGGAGGACTTGACTCTAACCTTCTCAGGAAGCAGTGCCATGGCCGTATAATCTTTTTTCGCAACGCCGCCAAACGTTTGTTCACGAATGTACACGGCTGCTACTGTAAGCATGCCATATCAAAACAACAATCATATGAATCGTAGTCCACGCCGCAGAACATCGATAGCGGAGTGCATGTGGACCATTATTCATCTTTAACATGACAGAATGAGACTTACCTCGAGGTATACGTCCTACACGGTGTAATCGCGACTTGGGAAATGCATTTCGCTTTGAGTTGGGCGTCGTTGTTATCGATCGTCTGCTCTTCACCGTTAACGTGATTGACGAGCCTTTCTCATTTTATCAAGTTCGCTTTTCGGAAGTGCCAGTCAAGCGGTACATTGTGAGGCGGCGCAAGTGCACCGCGAGAGCTCTGCACGTGCAAAGCGAGCGGCAACGCGGCGGAGAGAAGGGAAAACGCGCGCTGTTAACACCCCAGTTTCTCTTTTTCTGCCAGAGATGGCGCTGCCTGTCAAGAGCAGCAGCGCCGCTAAGCGTTGCTTAGGAAGCCTATACACGCGCATACAGAAGCGATACAGACCCGCTCGTACATACATGCAGACGCATACAGGCACGCATGCACATGCATACATACATACACACATACATACATACATACATACATACATACATACATACATACACACGCGATGCGGACACGCACGCACACACATATATGCACACGCGATACAAGCACGCACATAAATACAAACGCGATACAGACACGCAGGCACATATATACACACGCCATACAGACACACACACACATACACAGCGATACAACACGCACGCGCATGCAAAAGTGATACAGACACGCACGCACATACATACACACGCGATACAGGTACGCACGCACAGACATACACGCGCACGAAAACACACAAACGCCCGCACGCGCAGGCGCACACATGCATACACATACGTGGCGCACACGTACAAACACGCGCGAAGGCACATACACAAACGCACGCACATGCACTCGCACGTTAACACGGGCGCTGATGCACATACAGACACAGGCGCACATATGCATACATACAAACACGCATACACCTGCGCACACCCGTACACACACGCCTGGAGGGTTCATGGCTTGCGTGAGCAACTGAAAGCGCGCGAAGTTTGCTTGCGCTCGCTTCGCGTGACGTCAGGGTCACCTGGCTGGGGAGGTATCGCGCGTCGCAGCCATTCAGCGTTTGCGGATGCGCCGGCTCCGCGAAAGAGAGGGTGAAGAAAGAGGAGGTTGACGGCCCTGCGAGGGTGAGGTGTCGTGGATAAAGGAGTGCCGCTACTTTCCAACATGAAGGGGCTTTATCGGGCACAGCGCTCACGCGCCCTCTGTCGTGAGAGTCCGCTGGCGGAGAAGGAAAAATGCGCGCGTCCCTCTCACCGCGCTCCCCGACGAAGCTCGTCGGTTCAAGGCCATTCTTCGCCGATTCGCCGTTCACGTTTCACGCCCGAATGGATGTGTTTTCGTGCGTCCTCGCCGGCTCCAAATTTTAACGCGACAGCGTTAAAGAGCTCGTTTCGCAGAAATACCGGTGTCGCGTCGGTGAGGCTTGCAATTGAGAAGGCGATGTGCACGGGGCCCGAATAGGCTATCGCGTTCTACTCTTAAAGGCGAAGCTCAAGCGCACTCAAAGTTTTTTCGGTGTATTAATGAGAAAAATAGCATCACATACAGGAAAATTAAGAGCGTGATATATCTTGTACAACGCGAAATCAATAATATTTGATAACGTGAATTCAATGAGTTCGGTATATTTTATTTCAACCAATGATGAGACTTACCCTATATACCATCAATTCAGATTTAGGTTGTTGCGGCGGCCGCATTTAGATGGAGGCGAAATGCTAAAGGCCAGTGTGCTTGCATTTAGGTGCACGTTACGAAACCTCAGGTGGTCGAAATTTCCCGTTGTCTTTTTTGAGAACAGCAAACAAGGAGCTGGGACAGCGCGGAAAGATTGAAGGCACGGCGTCTCGTAAAAACACTGGCCAGTTCGGTTTGTCAAGGAGAACTTCGCCACCAAGCTCGCCAAAATAGCGCCGCCGTTCTATGTCACTGTCCCAGAAATGCTTCTCGCAAACGTAGTCTTGAAGCGTCAGCTGTCGGTCTTTTCTTGGCATGGCGCGAGCGGACGCTTCCAACCTCACTGGGTCACTAGGAACTTTGAAGGTAATTGCCTTCTCCGTGCAGGACGCGTGCCCACTGCTGCTGTTCGGCACGAAATATTCCCGCCCCATCCTGAAGAAGCGCCGGTCAAAATCTGCAAAGCACTCTCCTTTGTCGAGGCGTGAAAAGCGCGCGCAAACATCGAGGAGTCGGCGCCGCCGGCGCAACGCGCGGAAGCCACTGAGAGCGCTAAAGAGAAAGAAAACCAGCAAATCGAGAAGAGACCATTCCCTCCCAAGGCCACCTACGCATGCCCGCGCACAACATGCGAGCGAGGAGCGCGTGCATGAGGCGGCAGACGTCGTCTGCTCAGGGGCCACTCTAGCAGGTCGTTTCAAGCGCTGTACGGCCAATAATTCAGGCAGTATCGAATTGTAACTGCAGCTAAAGTATCTGTCATATCTACCGATTCATGTTACAGACAGAAATCTTAGAAATTTTACATTGTACGAGGCGTTATCACGACTTTTATGCGTCGCGTCCATAGAAGAGCATGTAAAAGATGGCAACATGCCGAAAGCGTCATCTGTCGTCCTTCGGCGTAAACCGCATTCCGCCGTGACTCTATCGCGCCGCCCTCGCGAGCTGCCGCAGCCTAGATATTCTCCTCCTCATATACTTCTTTCTCCGTGCCTTCGGGTCAGCAGTCGAGCCCCCGTGGAACGAGAACTGCAGAGCTGTGTAATGTATCAGACACAAGAACCTATAGTACTTCGCGACTGTCCATCCTTCGTGTCACAGTAGAAGGCGGCGGGCCCTGAAATATGCGACCATAGAGTATTGCCAAGTGTAAAGGGGCATTTTTTCAATAAAAATGGACTGTAGGCTAAGCATTTGGTATAAACGAATGCGTAAAGTTGCAGATTATAAAAAACGGTCTAACATACAATTTTCATAATCCGCGAGTGCGCTTCCTTACGCTGCACATTCCCCCAACTCATGGCGACACCTGTCGCGCCTAAAGTGGAGACGAGGTCCTCGCTGAACGTGTGTCTATTATGCGTATTTATGTCAAGAGAGCGGAGTCTACATTTTCCGCGTCGTAGCGCAATCAAACTCAAGCACGCTGTTTGACGAAGTGAATAACTGCTATTAAGGCAGGTAGCGCCAATAGACACGGACACAAGCCAAGAATAAGTGCACGGGACAAGGGCAATTTTGAAAGTAAAGTTTATATCCGGAATCCTCGCCTACTTTTCTTAGATCACACCCCCACATTGTCACCATGGAAAGCACAACTGATACTGCTGTGAATGTCGTGACGCCGACTCATCTTGATGATATCTGTTCTCGTAAGCATGAATAACTGCCAGTAGTTGGACTTACTGCGCCGCGAGAAGGCTAGCTTTACAATTATGAAAACGGTATATATGCTGTAAAGCGTACAGTTGGGCTAGTTGGTATATGGCATAATAAAAGATTATTGTTAGCGTCCTTGTGCCCTTTACACTGGTAATAATATCTTATCAAATATATACGGATTACTTATTCCTGACATTGTCAAAATACTTCATCACTTTTTTCCCCCGTTTCATTTTCAAACTGCAGAGTAGGAGGCCGAGGCGTACTTCCTCAGGCCACCCTCACTTCCTTCCAATATATTTCTCTGTTTCTTTCGTTGCTAAACAAAAATTTTTTATTTGCTAAGGAGTAAATTATAACGGCAATAGAAACGAGTCAAAAATAAACAACGCATATTACAATGTGGTACATCTTGGACCACTGCATAGTGAACTTACACACAAAAAAGTAAAATCTGAGGGTTAAATAAAATACGAAAAAAGTTGCAATAGACAATGCAGGCGACGAAAATCACTGGTTTATTTTAAAGGCAAGTAGAGCTTAGCATGTGCAGCAACACCATGAAACAGCGCTGCGCCAAAAACAAACAAGGACAAAAAATCAACAAGCCGATGCGCTCGCACGTCTGAAATTCACAGAAAAAAACTTCACTGTTGTCTTTTGACGCACCGCCTTGCTACTTCCATGCAATGAAGCAGAGCTGGGCAGAGATACTCAGAAAAGTATTCCGGAATACAGATATCGAAATACATGAACTGGAAGCCTAAAATACAGATACTGAGATACATTTGCCTTTAACGTAACGGGATATTTCAGAGATACTTTTGCAATGAGACGAAAAAAGTATTCCGGAATACAATTACGGCGATACAGATACTGGAATACGTTTTTTATTTGAAGGATGCTCATACTACGCAAAGGCACTTATTAGTGCAGCATAATGTTGTAATTAAAGTTACAGCGCATCGAAACCTTCAGTTCATTTATTTATTTATTACAGTACCCTCAGCGCCATTAAGACATTGCGGGGGAGGGGGTGGACAAATTATATAATTAGTAATAATGACATAATTACAAGTATCAATTGCAATAAAAATACACTTTCACAGCAACAGTAACAAGGATTGGGCACCGAAATCAGCATACTTGGCGAACAAACTAAGCTATACTAGAAATAGCACACTTTAAGCAAATCACTCGAATCACTAATGAACACCAGTGAATTGAGAAAAAGTATGCATTTACATTGCACATAAGATCTGCTTTGCTGAGAAAGTTACTGTGTGAGCATCTCAAATAGGCCGTCTACTAACAGCGTCGGTTCAGCCTCAGCACAAGACTCACGAAAGAAAAAAAGTCTTTCTACCGCTGAAGGCGAGCGCAAATTCGTGTTATAGTGAATAAATAACGCCTTCATAGCCGGGTTGCCCTGCAGCGTGGCGATATCTCTTCTCGGGTCATCTAGATACCGAAACGCTTCCGCCCTCACTTGGGTTGTTCTGACTGTTCAGAATCCGAAGTCTGTCCCCATCTTCGGAATCGTAAACCCTCTGACCCTGTCGGCTTCAATGAAGCTGTCACCACCACCGACGCTACCAGCACCCATTTCAGAAAGCCGCAACAGGCGAAGTCCGCTCAGGCGGTGGGGGAGCCTGCTATCACAAAGACCGTTTCACGCATGTAATCAATTAGGAGCGCACCCTTACATTGGAGAGGTGGCTGAAAGCGCGTCAAAGATAGCGATCTTCTAGTCACTTCCGCCGCGACTACGGGAACTGCTTTTGGAAGTGCCGCCGCTTTGAGAACTGAACGCACGCGAAGCATTGCAAAGCCTGTTCCAAGGCGGTATCCGCGCGGGGGGGTCGCGAAGTAACGGCTTCCCACCCGAAAATAATTTGGCGTGCTGCACTGACCTTGAGAGACAGCGAGTTTCGTCGGCAGAGGCCGACAGCACTGCCCCCGCGATTTTGCCGTCTGCGGAGCGCTTTACCACATGGACCATTCTGTGCTTGAGGGGAAACCATCACCGCCCTATCTGTCGGCGAACGGTGGCGCGCCTTTGCTTGTCTTGGCACAAAAAAGAAAAAAAACGCCATTCCCCCATTGGAAACACGCCTCGACTCGTTTCCGACACAAAAAAAAAAACAATGTAACGAGATACCCGTGTCCTGCATAGTATCGCGATACAGGCGATACATCGTAAATGTATTTCCCTACTGAGATACAAATACACTTTTCAAATGTATCTCGATACAGAAATACAGATACTCAAAAGTATCTCTGAAATACTATCGCGATACTCTTGTATCGCGATACTGCCCAGCCCTGCAATGAAGCCATAGCGCCGAAAACACAGCGACCAATGAAGAGGTCCCTGAAAAGATGACCCAGCTTTTTGAACGAATCCATCCTCTTGAAACAAGCATGTCTTACGTAATTGAAAAGTGACCTGATTTTCAAGATAATTTACACAAAGGTGAATTATTGTTGGCTAAATAGCGAGATAGTGATAACTTACATGAAGAGACAGATTCGTGCCTTCGGGAACGGGATTTTCCATATTGTCATTTTCGTCCTAACCACCATTTCTTTGGACGATGACCCTTTGGCACGTTAATAACGTGGGCGTGCAGCAGGTGAAAGCTTAAGAGTTTCCGTCGTTGGCTTCAAGTACTGCTCACCAAATATATCACACTTCGTGGTCTTCGTTTTCAAATCTTGGGTGATCAACGTGCACACCGCGCTCCTCTTGCGATTGCTCGCCATTGTGACATGACAAAGGAAACAGTGTTCACAGCAAAGTGTAATAATACGCAATTTTGCAAGTAAGCCCCACGTGTACTTCCCTGACGGTTAACCAAGTAGGCCGTGAGCCGGAGAGAAGCGGGCAAGTGCATTGCTGCCTCGTCGGGGCGGGACCGCCTCCTGTCCGGGTAGTCCAGGCTTGAAGCCTTGGGGAGAGCTTGGAGGTGGACGCCGTAGGTGACTTAGATCAGGGCGAGTTCATTTCTGTCTCTATGGCCTCCGCCGCTGGTCCGGGCTCCTTCTACTAGCGTACAAATACGCGCTGTTGTGGAAAAGAGGACATGCGTGCTCGACTTCTGCGTCTCTGCATCGCCACCTCACGCTCGTGCGCTCCGGTCAAGGGGCGGTGTTGGGGGTGAGGGGTGCTATAATCGACTAATCGAACAGTTTTAATCGATTAATTCGATTAATCTAAATGCGCAAATTGATTACGATTAATCGATTATTCGTTCATCGATTTCACCATTCCTATGCCATCCCTTGCTACACCATACATAGCTATCCTATGCTTCACCCGCTCTCCTGCGCCTTTCTCTCTTCCTCACCCTCACATCACTAATCCTCACACTTACTTCCCTTTCCCACACCCTTGCTTTACATTACTACAAATTGACATGCAATGCTTTACGCGCTCCCCTCTTATATCGCCTAACCTCCGCAGCACTCTTCATCACGCTCACTTTCCTGCCCCAGCTTCTTGCTATCCATAGTGTACAAGGCAATGCTATGTCTTATTTCTCTCTCTCTCTCTCTGTTTCTTTCTCTCTCTTTCTTAGACCCGCTGTTTCTCCTTCATTTCTATCGTCTCTCTTTCTGTGTTTCTTGCTATCTCTTTCTCTCTGTTTCTCTTTCTTTCTGGTTCTCCTCAATCTTATTCTCCTTCTCTTGCCCGTAGCAACATAATCATATGATTATATTTCCATGCGACGCGACACACAGCTCTACAAGTGCTTGCTCCAGCAACGGGCAGTAACCTCATAGCAAGGGGTCCTTTCTGGTCTACTCTATGCGGACGAAAGCAAAGCTCCATCAGCTCCTCCGTTAAACTGAAAAATACGTCCAAACACGGAACACTTCGGTATTCAAGATTCGAACAAACGTGGAAAATTTATTTCGACGACCTTGGCGTTTTTTTTTTCTCCTGCTGCTTTCCTTGAATGGAGAGGTCACGATTATTCGCTAAATAGCTGTTGAATTCGCTGTGTGTGGTGTGAAATTTATATCCGCTGTTTTTGTATCCTCTAATGGATTTCTCTATAGTGTGCGAATATGAAAATTTAAACTTTCACCGAATTCAAATGGCGAGCTAAGTGCGAACAAGCTCGAATATTTTTCGGATATTTGCATCTACGAATAGTACACCTATTCTGTTTTGCAACAAAAACAGCGAAACAAACATGAAAAGTTAGTTCTACAACTGTCAATATACAGGAAACTGCGCATACCACAACATCGTTGTTCATAAGTAACTCAGATTCAGTTATTTAAATTGTTCTCATGAAGGCTGGGTAGTCGAGTGCTATGATCTGAATGTTGTGACATCATTTGGATGTCATCATTCGTCCAGATAACGAGAACAGCCGCTCATTAGACACACTAGCGTTGATCTGTTAATTTTGTTCTCGTCGTAGAATAATACGCTATGCTTGCTTTCCGAGTTTGATAGAGCAAGGAAGCTGATGAACACTATGCTCATTTGAAGTGATTGATGTTAAGGTGGGCCGAAACAACGCTGCATTTACTTTTTTAACACGAAAGCGTTTCATGCCGGGGTCCACCAAGATTTCATGACGTATTTCCATCACGGAAATACTTCAGCAAAATGAACGCTATCAAATGAAAAAAAAAGCTACAAGAAAAACTTATGTTGACAGGAATGGAACCCATGACTTCTCTGTCCGCGACGATGCCGGCGGGCGTTTAGCCCACTCATAACGGAGACCACATGGACGAGCCTTTTTTCTTTCACACTTTCCTCTCACAGTCCTCTAGCATGAATGAATGGATGGATGCTATGAGCGTCCCCTTTATAACGGGGTGGTAACATGCGTGCCACCAGGCTCGGAAATACAAACGAAAAGCGCGCCGTTGCAGCAACCGTCCGATTTGGCTGTTACAACAAACTCCTCATTGGCTATGCCGTCCATTCCCGGCGCTGTGTGATGTGTAAGTTTCATACTGCCCCTCCTACCTCATATAGATGAATGTCTTCCTTGTAGGAGCTGGTTCACAATGCCATGTCACCTGATGAATATGATGATAAAGTGCTTCTTTTGTCACAAATTGAGGGACACATACGGTTAATAAAATAAATATATGTAGTGATCAACTCTTTGGCGAACGAACCCATAAACGCGTCATAACAGCATCAACACACTTTTCATTGTAAATTATTTGCTAATCTCTTGTTTCTCGAGAAACGCTTAGGTTTATGTTTTCTGAACGATGTTCCGGAATAGATTAGCTTTACTGATAATAATGAAAGCAGAAGCTCATAAAAATATGAGCGCATAGCATATTTCCGTGTGTGCTGTGTTGATGCGCACTGTAAAATAAAACCATTCAAGCTAGATAGGTTAACAGTGTAAGGTATGTCGCACAAGGTAAAACATGGGGTATAATGACCACACATTAAAGACGTTTTATAGCACATTAGCTCGGTGTGCGAATTCAAAAGCTATGCGAAAAAAAAGGTGAATATTACGCTGATGGACTTTGGTGAAAAGGGTGTGGTTTTCCATTCGCCCCTTACTTTTCATGCGAACAGTTCTTTTTTCCTCTTCATCGTCGGCGACACCTTTATTGGAAGCCCCGAACTTCTGGTGAACGTGTACATGGCCAAAACGATACTTCGAGCAAAGCGTGATGATGCAAATTTAAGCAATGTCGATAACGGGTGACTGAGTAGTGAATTACTGGTGATGACGGGCCTCCTGGTTTGTTCGATGACTGAGGCAGTCCTTCTCCAGTCAAGGCGGCTAATTAGGCGCTCGATAAAGATAATAAATTATTGTCGACGAAACTGCGGTAACTTAATGTGAGGGCAACCATTATTATTGATCTTTTTCATATTATTTTCCGTTGCGACCATGTTGTTTGACATGTGTGATTGTGACGTTTTTTTTCCTACCCTACTGTTCGGGTGTATTTTTGCTGTTTTGCATGCCTGACCTATTCAAGATCTGAGGAGCAGCCGGCACCCTATTCGTGCGCCAACACCTCCACATAATAATGGGACGTTGGTAATATCAACAAAAAACAGAGGTTTCTTCCAACAGCATGTATTTTGCGATATTACAGGGTATTCAGAAATTTAGTCAACGACAATTCTTGATTCCAAATAACTGTAGAAAACCACTGGGGCATTCACAACCATTCTGTTCACAGGTTCCGTCACCGCAGTCCTGAAAAAAAGTTCGCCAAATGCTTAAATATATCATGTTTTAATACCACCAAACAAATAAATATGTTGCCTCGTAAGCATCGACCCTAAGTAAAAGTAAAATAAATAAAAAAACATTTAAAGCGAGACGTGCATTCACTGTTTCTCGTACATTTTTCGGTGTTACCATTCCCTCAATACTTTTTACTGGTCACGAAACTTCCCCGTCACTCTATGGGAGAGCTTTGTGTGCCGCCAACTTTGAGCGCGGGGCGGCGCCACCAGTGTTAGGGGGGCACCCGCAGCACTCGTCGAAGCAGTCGGCGAGGCGACGGCGTGGTGTGTTTGCTTTTGTGTGTCGTGCTGTATCGCGTGTGTGCGGTGCTTTCTGTGCGTCTTATCGTATTCAGACGTGACGAATACTTAGCGGCAACGTGACGAACGATGCAGAAGACGTGGTGCGTGCCGCACGGTCGCTCCGGCGAACAAGGCGCTCGTCCAGGCCAGCGCGGCGACGGCGTGCTGTGTTCGCTTTGTTTGCGTAGTTTTATCGCGTGTGTGTGGTGCTGTGTGTGCCTGTGACCATTTTCGTATGCGACAAATAGTTAGCGGCAGCTTCACGAACGATGACAAAGACATGCTGCGTGCCGCACTGTCGCTCCGGCTATATATAGGAACCGCTGAAAAAGTATCGTTGTTTGTGTTCCCCAGCGACCCCGAAAGCCGCGAGCAGTGGAGGCGGGCGATACCACGTAAAGAAACGGGCGCATTCTCGTTCAGTTCACCAAACGTTCGAGCATGCGAAAAACATTTCTATAACGAGGACATTATTCGCGAAGACGAATGCGTTATAGAAGAGGTTGCCGCGCGAAAGAGTGAAGCTGAGGGCCGGCGCTTTACCTCGATTATTTGAATGTCTCCCGGCTTACTTGGCCAAAAAGAAGCCGGCACCTGGGCAGTTGCCTCACATGCGGCCGGTCAAGCGTCGTCAGGAGTCTTCGGAGGATTCCAGTGGGGAAAATGCTGTGCAGAGGATCCGCGTGGACGTCTCCGACGAATTGGATGCAGTAAATCATGGTAAATATTGCAGTTTTACGCGGCTTGCTCTTCTGTGTTCCTCGGCACGCTGATTATAACGCAAGTTGAGCAAACGTGATGGATTTCGTAAACCTTTGTGTTTTTCCCCTTGTTCTGCAGAAAGTATGCCGACAGTAAACAAGGCTGAGGACAAAGCTTGCAAAACAGAGGAGGCTGTGTGCAGCGCTTCGGAACAGTTGTTTGTGCTGCTAAGTTCTTCACTGTTTGCCTTCAGTTCCTGCTTTCAAAATAAAATGATTATAGCCAGCATTTTATTGTTTGTTATGAATATATAGAATAGATGAAGCCCACTGGCTTTCACCTTTAAATAAGGTGCTAAAAGGATTGAATATTTCCTCTAGATCAAACAGCTGCACGAGACCCTTGTTCAACTTTCGTCCAAGAGAAAGAAGCTGTTGTACAGCATGGCTGGGAAAATACATTATACAATCGCTTGGCACTTCTCAGAGTGCAAGGGTCCTTAGCCATTTTGCAAGAAAGAAAAAAAAAAGAAACTACGTCATGTGGCTCTGCAATGTGCCTGTAAATCTAAGTACACATGTTTTTGCGCCTCATCTCCCTAGAATTGGAGCGCTTCAACAAGCATGTTTAGCAGCACACCTTAGCTGCTCAGCCACCGAGGCTGGTAAAAGCGTTATCAGAGTTTTAGCTCGTATTATTACGATATTGTTGTGATATTCACTTCAGAGTTTTGTACGTGCAGTCTGCCCGAGACGGAACTTAGCGACGCATGGGCCGTCTACAATTTTTTTCTCTAACGTGGTATTTCCTTCACGTAGAAAACAGCGCTACGAGACGGGACAAAGAAAGGGCACAAACACGTGTTTGTGCCCTTTCTTTGTCCCGTCTCGTAGCGCTGTTTTCTACGTGAAGTCATGCACCAACCAGCCCAAATCCGTACCCTACTGTGGTATTTCCTACGCCGAGCGTCGGTGGCGCACGGAAATGTACCAGTAACGTTTAACTCGGTCATGTATATTCAGAGGAATTTAAGCTAAGTCTTTTTTCAAAGTATGAATAAATCGCCGGGAGAAAGTATCATCGCGTAAGTTGCGCGCGTCAGTACGTTTTTTGGTGAAGAGAAGGGATTCACGCCCGTCGTACGTACGGCTGTGTTGGTAGCGGTTCTTCCGCTGACGTCGGCTACAGCCTCGTGGAAAATAAAAAGCGTCAAAAAGGCATGACCGAGCAGTCTTTGCTAAATCAGCGTGCATGGCGTGGCTGCACGCCGATTTCGCCGCGATCGAAAGGAACACTGCCGCAACCGAACAGACATTTATGGCCGCTACGCGCAGATACGAGTACGCTGCCTATACGCGATGGGTGAGCAGTATATAAAAAAGCCACGGAAATATGTCCGTGAAGCCTCCAGAGCGAGTCGTCGCCGCGGAAACCTCTTGACGCACCAAAAAACCGCTTAAGCGGCCGCGTTGAAAGCCCCCTTGTCTGCACTAACGCCCCTGGCGGGAGACTATGTCCCTATACCAAACTTGGCCCGAAGTTTCGTGACCATAAAAAAGTATTGAGGGACTATGAATTTAGACTTCCAGCCTTATCTCAGGCGCTCTAGCAACAAGGGCTTGCAGCTTAACTGCATATATTAACAAATTGCTGGAAAATTCAGTTTTCACCTACCTAATAGTCTCTAAAACATTGACACCAACTGTAGATTGACATTCATGTTGTGTGCTATGTGTTATTCAACTGGACATTACAGAAATAAAACTGTTCTAGCATCAGCTAACCCAGCATTCGGTCTCCTCAAGCGCAACGTAACGCGCCACGGTGCTCTACTGGTTATGGTACTCGGCTGCTGACCCGCAGGTCGAGGGATCGAATCCCGGCCGCGGCGGCTGCATTTTCGATGGAGGCGAAAATGATTGTGGTCCGTGTACTTAGAGTTAGGCGCAGGTTAGAAACACCACATGATCAAAATTTCCGGTGCTCTCCACTACGGTGTCTCTCATAATGAAATCGTGGCTTTGGGACGGTAAACCCTAACAATTATTGTTATTGTTGTTATCAGGCGTAACCTAAGAATGCGACATCACATCATACAACTTGCACACCCAAAATACCGTCCAAATAATGAATATCATCACTTGCTCGTGATGGTCTGGAAGACGGTAGTGAGGGTATTAAGGTATGTGGTAAGCTAAATGGGTGGTCTTGGTTTCAGCTAGATATCTCAGAAACGGGGCCACATTTTCTTTTAAAAATATGCGTGTTCAATAAGAGGGCTCTTTGCCATAATTTTATGTTTTTGCCCTCTAACGTGTCGTATATTTTTTGTGTATTTGAGCACGGCATTTTACACTGGGGCGTAAAATAAAATGCAATTTTTTTGAAAGACGCAGATAGTATGTCCGTGAGATTAAGCATCCATGAAAGTGGTATTAATCCTTTCCTAAAAGAACGGGTTCCCACATTTATCTCACAAGAAAAGAATAGTGTCCTCACTTTCCAATTATATTTTTAATAATTCTAAAAGGTTTATTTTTTTCATAGTTTTAGGTTGTCACTGTGTGGGAGGGGTCTAAGTACAATCTTAGCAAATTTTCAAAAAGTGATTTTCAAAAAACGCACATTTATGTGAAAAACGCGCGCAAAATACTCACAACCTCAACTAACGACAATGCTACACACTATCCCTGGCGAGAAAATTTGCATCCAAAATAGGTGAAAGTGGCAGAAAATGAATATGTTTAACCGGTGGAGCAATATTTGTTATAAAAATATATGTGCGCAGAAAACTGATGCAGTACAATACGTCAGCAAACCTCTGCATGCGCTTGGATCCGCACTTTCTGGCGACAATTGAAATGGCTACAAGTGCGCCCACGCGCTCGCCAGTGCACGGCTTTGCTCTTCTTAGCGCTTACTAATATTTAGTAATGAAACCAGAAAATCGTGTTTCTTTGTTAAATTAATCCCTTAAAGACAAAACCCTTTATTGGGCAAACTTCTGCCAGAAAACGAAATGTCCAAACAATACACGCTGTACAATGATAACGGCAATCACAGTCATCGGGCGCCGGTAATCTGATCATTGCCGGAACAAGCCTAACTACCCTGTATCAGCGATCTTATCGTCGAAGTTTCTAGCTAACTCACGTCGGCGTATGGCGTCCCGACGCAGACACGTTTTCCGGCGTGTTATTGCTCGAGGATTCGTAGAAGTAGGAAACGACGGCTCTCGGTCATCCTCTCATAGTTCATGCCAAGGCGGCGAGCTGTCCAGATGCTTTGGCGCGCTGGATGTAGGTAGTGACGTTGACATTTTGTCCATCGGTGTTGCTCGGCAGCATGGCGTCAGGGGGCATTGCCGAGTTTCCTTCGTAAACCAACTTCTATGGCACCTTTGCGTCATTTGTTCCTTGGCTTTGTAGCATGCGAAACTCGCGTACGGTAGCATCACATGCTGAATCACGTACGGAATGATCACAGCCGAAGCATAACACCAGCATATCAGCGATGGTCTGACCTAAACGCTCGTAAAGAACATTGGTCTGTTAGTGGTACGCGCTGGTACGGCGGTTACGGCGGCTTTTCTGGCTGTATCTCAGACTGCATGAGTTATGTCCACTGTAAAGGCCGTACTAGATCACTGCATGGGCCTGATTCTCGGCCCGGCGCCGGTGAGGGCACGGAACCCGGTTAATTTTGCCAGGCCGAATGGCCGGGAGACTTCAAGTGAGTACCGCGCCCTGTACGAGCCCGAGAAAAAAATTCGCCTCCCCGATCCGCTTAGGCCCGACCGCAGATTGCTCTCGACAGGGACCCTATCAAAGGCCCGACGGCATATCAGTCGCAAGAGCGGACCGATCCAATAATCTAGGTGATTAATAGTATACGTTGTTGGACTAGTTGGTTCATAATCTTCAAAATGGGCTAGCGCGAAAATCGACAAGGACTGAGAAGAAACACTGATGTACAGGACAGGCGCTGCTCGCAACTAACACGTTGCGAGCGTTGCGAGCAGTTGCGAGCAGCGCCTGTCCTGTACATCAGTGTTCCTTCTCAGTCCTTGTCGATTTTCGCGCTAGCCAATTTTGAAGAATCTAGGTGATGTTGCCCGAACATGCAATCGACAGAAGTGTGCCTCAAGTGGGAAGTGTGTACGCATTGTAGGCGCATTTTTCGCTAACAAATCAATCATAACCTACGGTAATTTCTTGTAAAACGGGCTCGCGAGGGAAACAGTTGAGCTTACATATTTAGTACGATGCAGTTTGTTCGCCACTTGCATACCGTACCTATTTTTTCAGCAAATACAATCGGGACCATCAGGAGCGTTTTGTAGCCGACGTTGTCGCAAGAAACGCGATTTGCTGCATGAGTTCACTTTCAATAGAGACCGCGATAAAAATACAGGAGGCAGAGAACGGAACCTTCTATTTGCTTTGTTCTCATTGCGCTCTGTATAGAAATGTAAGGCATGCCCTAACGACAAAGCCAAACGTGCACCATTTTTAGTAGATGAACCTAATCACCTTGCCACAGCAAGACTAGTAGCGGAAAAAATTACACCATCTCCCGCTAAAGGGGACCATGAGGCGATGCGAAGCCGGAGCACTTGCACGATCGCGTTCCGTTGGCGTTCGTTGGGCATGCTACCGACCTCGCGTCGTGGAACGCGAAGAGGGACGCTACGCGCGTCGTATCTTCCATCTAGCCTGGCCGTTAATTCTCACAGGGCGAGCGGGGAACGCGGTCGACAGGCGGGCGAGAGGGGGGCAGCGTGGGAGAGGAGATAGAAGCGGAGGGGACGCGCATGCGCTCGAGCTCATCGCGGCGTTGCGCAGCAGAGAATTTCGGCATGTCTAGCCCGCGTTTCAGAGGAAGAGTGGAAAGGGGGAGGGGAGAGGGGAAGGGGAGAGGGGAGGGGTAGGGTGAGTGGAGAGGAGGTGTGTGGGGAGGGTATGCGCATGCGCAGTAAGGGTGGTCACGCCGCACACCACCACCACCGGATTGAGCTCCGCCTTAAGATACTTCGCATCTAAAAAAGCCCAATGTATTACCTTTGCTGTAAATACGCTAACCTTGCCAAAAATTCTGACAAACCGCGTGCACCACGTGCACTTTTAGAAATGCGTATAGAGACCCGAATGGAAGAAAAAAGTATATCAGCATTTTTTATATATTTCACAGCACTGGTAGTATATACAGTCCATATGTTTTTGTGGCAATATTTAAAATATATTTTACAGCAGAGCGGCCATGGTTGAGGTCTGGCGAGTGCCGTAGACGGAACATCATCACTATGAACCGGGTCCCACCAAATCACTGCACCAACAATCTGTACAGATGTGAACAAGATAAGGTGCAATGCGCGATCCCTCATCACTTTCCGCCACATCTGTGTGCCCGTGCTAGTTCTTTGTGAACGAGTGTGCTGCGAAGTGGGATTCGCCCAATTTCTGAGGCAGATACGTGCTATACGAGTTTTACTGCAGAACTGCCATAGTGGAGGTTTGCCTACAGGCATAGAGAGAAAGAGGTACGAAGATGCAGGCTAAAGAAAGATAAAAAGAGAGCAAGCATAGCCATGTATGGTATAGCGTAGCAGAATCCCAATCATCAGAGTCCCTTTTATTCCAGAATCAGATATCGATGTACACAGATGTTGAGTGCCGGAAGCGAAAATCCACAAAACAGCTTGAGGAGGCCCACGTTTCCTTGAACTTGCCTCCTACAGAGAAAACATGAACGCAGAGCAAAACGTATAGACTATTTTCGCTCTTCCCGAAAGAAGGATGAATAAACATTCATTGAAACCAGGGCTGGGCAGTATCGCGATAGTATCTCAGAGATACTTTTGTGTATCTGTATTCCTGTATCGAGATACATTTGAAAAATGTATTTGTATCTCAGTAGTGAAATACATTTACGATGTATCGCCTGTATCGCGATACTATGCTGGACGCGCGTATCTCGTTACATTGTTTTTTTTTTGTCGGAAATGATTGAGGCGTGTTTCCAATGGGGGAATGGCATTTTTTCTTTCTGTTTTGTGCCAAGACAAGCAAAGGCGCGCCGCCGGTCGCCGACAGATAGGGCGGCGATGGTTTCCGCTCAAGCACAGAATGGTCCGTGTGGTAAAGCCCGTGACACCGCAGACGGCAGAATCGCGGGGGCAGTGTTGTCGGCCTTGGCCGACGAAAGTCGCTGTCTCTCAAGGTCAGTGCACCGCGCATAATTTTTTTCAGGTGGCAAGCTATTACTTCGCGACCCCCCGCGCGGATACCGCCTTGGAACAGGCTTTGCAATGCTTGGCGTGCATTCAGTTCTCAAAGCGGCGGCACTTCCAAAAGCAGTTCCTGTAGTCGCGGCGGAAGGGACTAGAAGATGGCTATCTTTGACGCGCTTTCAGCCACCTCTCCAATGTCAGGGTGCGTTCCTAATTGATGACATGCGTGAAACGGTCTTTTGTGGTAGCAGGCTCCCCCACCGCCGGAGCCGACTTCGCCTGGTGCGGCTTTCTGAAATGGGTGCTGGTAGCGTCGGTGGTGGTGACAGCTTCATTGAAGCCGACAGGGTCAGACGGCTTAGGATTCCGAAGATGGGGACAGACTTCGGATTCTGAACAGTCAGAACAAGCCAAGTGAGGGCGGAAGCGTTTCGGTATCTAGATAACCCCAGAAGATATATCGCCACGCTGCAGGGCAATCCGGCTATGAAGGCGATATTTATTCACTATAACACGAATTTGTCCTCGCCTTCAGAGGTAAACAGACTTTTTTCTTTCGTGAGTCTTGTGCTGAGGCTGAACCGACGCTGTTAGAAGACAGCCTATTTGAGATGCTCACACAGCAACCTTCTCAGCAAAGCAGATCTTATGTGCAAAGTAAATGCATACTTTTTTCTCAATTCACTGGTGTTCATTATAGATTCGAGTGATTGCTTAAAGTCTGCTATTTCTAGCATAGCTTAGTTTGATCGCCAAGTATGTCGATTTCGGTGTCCAATCCTTGTTACTGTTGCTGTGAAATAGTGTATTTTTATTGCAATTGATACTTGTAATGATGTCATTATTGCTAATTATGTACTTTGTCCACCCATCCCCTGCAATGTCTTAATGGCGCTGAGGGTACTGTAATAAATAAATAAATCAACTGAACCTTTCGATGCACTGTAACTTTAATTACAACATTATGGTGCACTAATAAGTGTCTTTGCGTAGTATGAGCATCCTTCAAGTAAAAAAGTATTCCAGTATCTGTATCGCTGTAACTGTATTCCGGAATACTTTTTTCGTCTTATTGCCAAAGTATCTCCGAAATATCCCGTTACGTTAAAAGCAAATGTATCTCAGTATCTGTATTTTAGGCTTGCAGTTCATGTATTTCGATATCTGTATTCCGGAATACTTTTCTGAGTATCTCTGCCCAGCCCTGATTGAAACCAGCAGTTTATTTGGCTGGGCCTAGGGCTTCACAGCAGGGACGTCGATGTCTTGCCTCTTTACCGCCTCGTTGGTTTTCAGGGTTGCCCAATGGTGGTGGTCGAGGTGGCAGCTGCGCAGAGCGGTGTGTCATCTCGATGACTGGGCCTCGGTGTTAATACACGGGTATAAGGATTTACATAATTCGGGTTTTAAAGCGAAATACTTACTGTCCTAGTAGAGGGATTTTCGCTGTGTACCTCTTCGTGGCCTTACAGCAAAGAACCCATATCCCGTGGCAACCGAGCGCTCCCAAACCGAGCAACCCGATGGGGCTGAGTGCGACATGATGCTCTCATCTTTCCGCGCCACCAGAATGCAAGGCGTGTGGTGCGCCTCGCGCCGATCTCGACCAAATGATATGGGCCTATTCCGCAGCTACTCACCCAATTATACACACCATAAACCCTACCTTTACAATTACCACGCCCGAACAGTGGGAGGCTACGCTGCTCAGAACGTGCCCAGAGAACTAGATGGGCCCTCCGGCGGCCGAAAATGCCGCCATCCTTCATGGCCTGTCCGCCGCCTGAATAGGACGGGTTATGAAGGGGCCGTCTCCCGGCACGGCGCCACCTTTGATCCCAGTCAGGACACCTAAAGTTTCTCTCTCTCATAACCATATCGTGGTTTTGGCACGTCAAACCCCAGATATATTTTTGTACTTACATGACGCCAGCAGCCTTCTTTCCCAGTTATAAATCGTCCTGCTTCTACGATTCCGTTGCTCAAAGGATGCCAATCAGAGCTGAAAAATTCACACGTATTTGTCTGAAATGTATAGTTTTCTGCTAGAGATGCATCGATAGTTCTCATAAGGAAGTGTGTTGACCCTGACTACCCAAGAATTATGTCAGATGCGCTTGGATGTCAAGAAATCAAAGGCGGCGCTAATTTAGGCCTCTGGCGTTCTTGCGACCGTCAGTCGCCTTATGCGCACATACGAGTGGGGTACGCATTCAAAAGAAATAAGTTCATTCTCATAGTTGTAGTGCTACTGAAGCACTTCGTTGAATACTTTGAAAATGAATCAACCTGCTTGCGATAAAGCGATCAAAGAACAATTGGGCACAAATACTTGGCCCTTTCGTGTTGACGGTCACACATAACTACAAGTTATTGTTTACTGTATTGTGTAGTGTATGTACTTATACACCTGCGCACAGAGGTGTTATATATATATATATATATATATATATATATATATATATATATATATATATATATATATATAGTACGGAGTGCATTTGAAGTGTACAGCCACCAATTGTTTAACTGGAACGCGACCATCCACAACCGAGTCGATAAGTGGCGTATAACGGAGCGCAGCGGCAAAATGACCGAGAATGCGTGCGATGGACAGACCTGTGCAACTGTCATCTGCTAGACCGTTCCGGGAACAGGACATCGCCCCCGCTTCTCTTGAGCACAGTTATCGCCTTCCTTTTTTACAGCGAAAGCTGTTATGAGATCATTTCAGCGGCCGTTTTTGGCGCCGTAGTTGTCCGCCGCCGCCACCACCGGTGTCCGCAACCACTATCGCCCGAAATATGAAAAAAAAAAAGACTAAATAGGAAAAAAATTTGAGGATGGAACGAGGCTCGAAGCTGGGCCCTCTGCGTGGCAGCCCAGCATTCAACCTCTGAGCCATGCCGGTGCTTGAAACTGCTTTGCAAATAGGTCCTATACAGGCTTCATGTCGGGAAGGAACCACATTAACATATGCAATATAGCGTTGTAGAAGAGTAAAATCAACACCAAGCGTTGCACAACGCGAATTCTGTAACCAGGTCACACAATGCGAATTGTGCAACGAGTAGGTTGTTGAATGCTTCCAACCCATTAGAAAGGGCTCCGCTATAATGCTTCATCGCCATCATTTACAGCATCAACAAAGCGCATAATGCCTTACATGCGTTTAGCACGTACCACGGCTCTCCGTGGAATGACGCAAAATGGCATAGTGCCTGCTTCCCTACTTTTCAAAAATAATATTGATTTATAGCGTAGTGGGTTCCTCGCAAGTGCACTTGTATTGGTTGCCAAGGAAGCCCATAAGCGCATGATCCATTTCCTCGGGGTCTCAGTAACGTCCTTCGCCGCCCCCTCCGTATGTTATACAGCATGACGGGAGAGGGAAATAACAACCGGGCGTCACCCAATGCTAATTGCTTAACTGTTGGACCGTTTAAAGCTTCCCACAGATTACAAAGGGCTGAGCCATAATTCTTCATCGTCATCAGTCGTCCGGTCAACAAAGTGCACATAATGTCTTAGAGACGTGTAGCTGGTGCCTCGCTTCTCCGCAGAATGACGAATAATGGCTTAGCAGGTGCTTCCCAACTTCACAAAAATTGTGATTTATGGCGCAGAGGGTACCTTGCTTGTATTTATGGCGTAGTGGGTACTTGTATTAGTAGCCCCAAGAGAGCTTACAACGGCTCTAGAAACGCCGCTGTTCCAGCTTTCGCTGTGACTGTGCTGCGGTGGCTGCGGTTTCAGCGCAGGCCTGGCGTTTTTAAAGACGATACTTAGACCGAGAAATTTTGGTCTGTGTTTCTGTCTGTCTTTCTGTTTGTCGGCACGTCACTCGATTCAGCCACACGGCCAAAGTTGAACCACTTGCCCAAGGGCCAGCCATCTTGAACGGCTGACTAGGTTCATACTTTTGTACATTGTCGATTAAAAAAGCAAACATTACGCATATCTGAGGCGCAACATCACTAGGTATATAGTAGGTGGTCTGTTTAATAGAAAATGCATACATATGTAATTCTAAAGACCGTAGTTTCTTAAGCTGCGCTGAAAATGCGACTGCGCTGAAACTTCCCTTCCTCCGTGCCCTCTGCACGAGCTCATTGTTGTGTTTCGGTTTCGGTTCTGTATTGCACTGTACGAATGCCATGGGGTGCCGCTGTGGCATTCCTGTTTTACCCAGGCGACGTGTAAATAAAAGAGTGTGTGGAGAGTAGTCGTAAAGTGCGGCCGTTTCTTCTGCTTCAGCGCTTCGCGCCAAATCGCGTGTTCGGGCTGGCTGGCGTCCCCGCCGGTCGCGTTGGTCACCGCCGGTCGTCGCCTGCTGCTGCGCCGGGACTCCCAGCCCTCAACACAGCACTCATGTTTCCCGACGTATTGCCAGATGGCGTCCATATCTCACGCAGCGCCCATTCTATCGTCTTTAGACGCCATTTGCAGCGAAGCACGCAGATACGCGGGCAATTTTTTTTCTGGACGCTGTCATGAAGTTCTTATTATTCTTATTGTTATTCTTTACTATTATTATTATTATTATTATTATTATTATTATTATTATTATTATTATTATTATGCACCATGGCTCCCAGTCGGGACGCATGATTGCTATGCTCCTGCCCGTTTTTCGGTAAGCAGCAGTTTTTTCCGCTGTGAAAATTGCTCTACACGTGTTCATGCGAAGTGTGTAACCTGGCCTGATGAAGAGCTGCAACTCCTGAAGTCTGGGATCGCGCTGGTTTTGCTGCAATTTATGTGATCTGAGCCGTGCTGCTGGTAAGCCTAGCGAAGACAACTCGGCGGCGTGCATCGATGAGCATTGCAGCTCCCAAACCGGTTCCCTCTACACGTGCACCCCTCCGGATGGCGATCTCGCCGGGCTGCGCCGCCTTCTCCTCGACGCTTTGGAGGGAATCTCGTTCCTCAGCGACGAGGTATCCCAACTACGCGAAGACAACGAGCGCCTCCGTAAGGATCACTCCCGCGGTGTTGAACAACAAGTCCGCGTGGTCGCCTCCCTTCGTGCAGAGGTCCGCTTCCTGCGTGAGGAGCTGACGCGCCGCACGGCAGGAGTGGCAGTGAAGGCACCTGTGATCCCCCGAGCGCATGTGATCGTTGAGCGATCAGTGACTTGCGAGCAAGCTGCCTGCTCTGAACCACCTCTCTTCAAAACTCTTTCATCTTCGAATTCGCCGCCAGCTGACGTAGACACGTCCGAGCGTGGCAGTGTGATGCCTGCGACAGCCTCTTATGCAGCGGTGACTGAGGGGGAAAGAAAGAAGAAACCCGCCTCTTTTAGAGCTATGACAACATCGAATATATCTGTAGCTCAACGGCCACAACGGCCACAACGGCCAAAGGCCATTTTTGTTACGAAGCTGAGCCCGGACACCACTGTTGCTAACATCAAAAAACATATTGCTTCATTCGATCTGTCTCCCATCTCCTGCCGGCGACTTCAAACCAAATTTCAGTCCTATTCTTCGTTCTACATCGAAGTCGACAAGGAAACACTACAACGCCTGAATGACCCTTCGATGTGGCCCCTCGGATGCCTCTTCAAGCCATTTCGTGGGGAGCTGCGCGATGACATGCTTCATCCCTCTGAGCAAGTGACTGGAATCGAAAGTGCCGTGTAACGTAGACATATTCTACCAAAATGCTCGTGGTCTACGTACCAAGACACGAGAGTTTTTCTCTAATGTTCTTTCGTCTTCTTTTCCTATTATTGCTATTTCTGAAACCTGGCTAGGCGCTGAAATTCCCTCATCTGACTTTTTCCCCCGACCTACACCACCTTCCGCAGTGACCGAGATTTCAGTGAAACCAAGCAGAAAGGCGGTGGCGTGCTGATTGCCATTGACAATTCACTGAAATCCGTTAGACGGAAAGACCTAGAAACTATCGAAGAATCCATTTGGCTAGAAACCAACCTTGAGCGCAGTGAAAAATTGTTGATTGGATGTTTCTATTTACCGCCCAGCATGTCCCCTGCCTCGTTTCATGATGTCATGTCTTCCATTGAACTTGTGGTATCTTCTCATAGTGGGCACAGAATTATTGTTCTTGGGGATTTCAATGCACCTGGAATTGACTGGAGCACGCTTACTTTTTCTCATTACAATCATTTCATAGAGAAAAAGTGCAGCCTGCTCTTGGACTTTCTGGCGTTTAATTCCCTACTGCAACATAACTCAGTCGTCAATTCCAGTGGCAACGTCTTAGACCTGTGTGTGTCAAACGATCAACCCCTTGAAGTTTCCCGCTCCGACATCTCTCTTGTACGTCCGGACAAATTCCACCCACCACTTAACGTAAGATTATCCGCATCAGCCGAAACAACGAGCTTCAGCAGTTACGTAAACAAATCTCCGAGATTTGCCTTCAAGCGAGGTGATTACACGGGCCTCTATCATCACTTGTCTACCGTTGAGTGGTCACAGGTTACTGACAAACCAAATGTTGATGAGCAGGTTGATCGGTTTACGGAGCTTGTACTGAGCAGCATGCGTAATTTTATTCCCCAATATACACCTAAACAACGTAAATATCCCCACTGGTTCTCATCTGAACTTATCAGTGCACTGAAGCATAAAGATCACGCACACAGGAAATCTAAATGTTCTCCATCCAGCGAGTGGAAGGAAGAGTTCAGCTTCCTTCGAACTCTCTCTAAACGCCTATATAAACGGGATCATAGTTCGTATATTGAATTCTTAGAAAAAAGCGCCTCTGACAGGCCGGCTGAGTTTTGGAAGTATGTACGTAAACGGTCCAGCAAAAGCGGAGAGTCCTTCAGACTACTGGACTCAAATGGGGTAGAAGTGCATGCCGTCGCTGACTGTTTTGCCACGCATTTCTCATCCGTTTATAAGGCCTCAGACTCTAGCACTGATATCAGACAACAGCCCAAGGCGGTTAGCTCATCCAGTGCTTTGTCGCTGGATGAAAATCTTATCTGCGAATGCATTAAGCGCTTAAAACCATCCTTATCATGTGGGCCAGATGGCATCCCCTCCGCCATACTAAAAGCTTATGGTAGTATATTTGTCCCAGTACTAACTACGATATTTAATAACTGCCTGGACACTTCCACATTTCCAAGCATGTGGAAAACTGCTCGTGTTTTCCAGTATTAAGTCGGGCTCTAAAACAGATGCTTCTAATTATCGCCCGATTTCTCTACTATGTGCCACATCAAAGATCTTCGAGCTGGCTCTTCACGACATATTGTCTTTTAGTGTGAAAAACTCATTGATTCCTAATCAACATGGTTTTCTCGCTGGCCGCTCAACTACCACAAATCTTGCTAGTTTCATGACGCAGATCTCCACACCTATTTCTCAGAGAGGACAGGTTGACGTAATTTACTGTGACCTGAGCAAGGCTTTTGACGTAGTCAGCCACACGCTGATTATGGTTAAACTTGCGCACTTTGATGTTGACTTGTCAGCTTGTGAATCTCCTGCAGAGCTATCTGCTCAATAGATATTGTTATGTTGCCGTAAATGGCCAAACGTCTTCTTTGTATAAAGTGACTAGTGGGGTCCCTCAAGGGTCGGTATTAGGCCCACTCCTATTTTTAATTTACGTTAATGATGTTTCTTTTGCCATTCGTAATTCTTCTTTCCTCTTGTATGCCGATGACATCAAGATTTTAAGGAAATTCATTCAGTTAACGACTGTCGCTTGCTGCAGTCAGACTTGTGCTCTTTTTCCGAATGGTGCGACGGTAATAACCTTTCTCTGAATACCTCGAAGACAAAATTCATGTCTATCACTCGCAAAACATCTAGCGTGTCATTTCAATACTCTGTCAATTCTGTGCCGTTATGCAAGGTTTATGAAATCAGTGATCTTGGTGTTGTTGTTGACAGCGCGTTAAACTTTTCTTCTCACGTTAAGCGTGCTGCTATGCGGGGCCTTCGTTCTCTCGGATGTGTTTGTAGAATATCTCGAGAATTCAGGTCTCCCATGGCCCTACACAAATTGTACACGGCAAGTATGTCTTCCGCAACTTGAGTATGCGTCCGTGATATGGAATGGCATTGCTCAATCCAGCGGTAACACCATTGAACGAGTCCAGAAAAAATTCCTCAGCATATATACCATCGCTTTGCTAAAAATGACTCTGGATCTCGTTCAAGTACTGCTGAATTATTATCACTGCCATCACTTCACTGCCGACGAAATCGCTCTGATCTCTTATTTCTTTACAAGCTAGTCCACGGTATCATATCCTGCCCTGTACTTCTCAATTGTGTAATTTTCGAATTCCGCGTAAGTTACCAGAGAGAACAGACCGTTTCATGTACCGCCTGCTTCTTCCAACACTCTACCGTTCACAGAATCAAAGTCTCAATAATGTTAATTTTCTTGATCTTGACGTTTTTCATAGCCCACAATCATTGTTTTTATCCGAGCTTGCACTGTTTTGACTAGTGTGGCACAATGTACAAAGTCTTCCCTTCTCAGTCTTTCCACATTGTGTATATATGCAATCTAACTTTTTATGCCCCGTCAATATTTCTCGTGTTGTCTTATTTTACTCCTCCCCTTTTGTGTTCATTTCTCTTTGTCTACGTGTTTTTGCTCTTTTTATTTCTGAAACTGTCTGTATTGTATTGTTTATTTTTATTGTTTTTTTTGCGTGCGCCAGCACAAAGACCTCACGGTTGTTCCTGGCACGTTAAAAATCATGATTGATGATATTATTATTATTATTATTTTTATTTTTATTATTTTATTATTATTCTTATTTTATATTATTAATTATTATGATTATT
>NC_051182.1:59728077-59759823 GCF_013339695.2 Rhipicephalus sanguineus
ATTCAGGATGGTAGACATGATGCCCGAATGCTGAAACGCACCATATCTCCAATTCACAAGAAGCACAGTCCTTCTAAATCCAAGAAAAGTGCGAAGGAGTCTTGTCCAGAAATGATTTTTTTAAAGATGTATTCTGGATCAAGCAGTTGCGACTGCTTGTCTGTCATCACAATAGGGTGTCTTAGAGTCCTTCAGTGGAATTGCCGTTCTATACTTTCTGCTGTCACCACCGATTTATTATACCTTATTTCTCAGAATTTCCCGGACGTTTATATAATTACAAGAAACTTGGTTGTCTTCAGTTCAAACGTTTCATCTACCAATTATAAATGTTTTCGGCTAGACAGGAATTCACGAGGTGGAGGAATAGCGTTTTTCATTGCATCAAAATTTTGTCATAGAGCGAAAGTTGTTTTCCAGACAGTGTCATGTGATCACGAAGTTTAGTATTAGAAATTGAAACTCCAGGATCGGGTCCAATCACTCTTGTGAACAGCTACTTTCCGATTGGCGTAAAAGATGAACGTATTCTTGACTCCGCTCAGAATCTCTGTAGACCGAATACGTTATTAGCGGGTGACTTTAATTCGCACCACGTATCTTGGGGGTATCGCACAGACGCATCAGGAAAAATTTTGTGGAACTGGATCAGTAAAAGCAACTGTACATGTCTCAATTCCAAAGTCCCTACTTTTGTAGAGGTATACTTCAAGATCTGTTTTAGACTTATCATTCGCTAGCTCAACCCTTCTTATCTCTTCTGGGTCTGTAACGAATACTGTAACTAATAGTGATCAATGCCCAACAGTGGTTGAAATTAATTACTATATAAACATAATGGAAGAAATCTACAGCGCATCCACAGCCACTATAGTCCCTTCATAAAGAAAGCGACAGAATCCCAATAAAGAAGGGCGTACGACAGGGAGACACGATCTCTCCAATGCTATTCACCACGTGTTTACAGGAGGTTTTCAGGGCCCTAGATTGGGAAGAATTAGGGATAAGAGTTAATGGAGAGTATCTCAGTAACCTGCGATTCGCTGATGACATTGCATTGATGAGTAACGCGGGAGACGAATTACAGCTCATGATTACTGAACTGGATACGGAAAGTAGAAGAGTAGGTCTGAAAATTAATATGCATAAAACTAAAGTAATGTGGAACAATCTTGGCAGAGAACAGCGCTTCGCGATAGGTGGCGAGACGCTGGAAGTTGTAAAGGAGTACGTCCTACTTAGGACAGGTAGTAACCGCGGAGCCGAACCATGAGAGGGAAATAACTAGAAGAATAGGATGGGTGGGGCTCATTTGGCAAGCATTACCAAATCATGAATGGTAGTCTACCACTATCTCTCAAGAGGAAGGTATATAACAGCTGCATCTTACCGGTACTTACCTACGGAGCAGAAACCTGGAGACTTACAAAGAGGGTTCAACTTAAATTGAGGACGACGCAGCGAGCGATGGAAAGGAAATGATAGGTGTAACCTTAAGAGACAGGAAGAGAGCAGAGTGGGTCAGGGAACAAACGGGGTTAGGATATCATAGTTGAAATTAAGAAGAAGAAATGGATGTGGGCCGGCCACGCAGCACGTCGGCAGGATAACCGGTGGTCATTAAGGGTAACTGACTGGATTCCAAGAGAGGGCAAACGCGTGAGGGGAAGACAGAAAAATTAGGTGGGTAGATGAGATTAAGAAGTTTGTAGGTATAACGTGGCAACAGAAAGCACAGGACCGGGTTGATTGGCGGAACATGGGAGAGGCCTTTGCCCTGCAGTGGGCGTAGACAGGCTGATGATGATGATGATGATGATGATGATTAATTACTCCTTGGTCCCATTGGATATTCCAACTCACAGTTTTGTTAACTATTTCAAATTTAAAACTTGCTTACAGTCTGCTTTGTCCTCTCTGACTAATTCCGCTAGTGATATTAAAGCCATGAGTCTTTGTTCGGTTTAAAATGCTCTATGAAGAAATCGCAGCTTACGGTAAACCTCAGCAAAGAAAAACCTGTGAGTGGTTGGTGGGATTCGCAGTGGTGAACGAGAGTGCAGGCGTAGAAGGCCGCATAGAAAAAACTTCTCCTCAACTATTGCCCTAGTAATTTGGAGTAACTATAAATTCGCCAAAGCGATGTTTAAGAGAACTGTTTCCATGGTGAAAGCTAAGTATGATGAAAACCGTTTTGCTTTTCTCTCAAAAGTAGGAACAAGAAAGCTCTTTTTCGATTTCTCAGGGCGCGCAAAATTATCCCTTCGCCCATAAACATTGAATCCGTGGTTCTCCTCTCCATCAGAATTGGCTGACTTATTAGATGGCATCGCACTAGGCTTACAAAAGCGCTTCCACCTCTCAACTGCTATCCGTTTTCCCCCAAATTTTCTTGTGTGAATGATTTCGAGCGAGTAAGTATAGAAGAACTTGCAAGTGTTGTTCACACTCTTCCCAATTCAGCTCCAGGGCCAGATGGCATTTCAACAGGTATGTTTAAAATTGCTATTTGAGGTGTATTCTCAGGACCTTCTCAATCTTGTCAATTATTCACTCGAGAATGGCTGGGTTCCTCCAGATTGGAGAACTGCAAAAATAATTCCACTGCTCAAAAAACAAGGAGGAGGTGTACATATTGATAATATAAGACCTATCACACTAACTTCGCATGTTATTAAATTAATTGAAAGAGTATTGTACAATAGGACAAACAAATTTATAGCAGCTAACTCAATTATGATCCCATGTCAGATAGGCTTTAGACCAGGATATTCTATATGGTTTGCACATGTAGATTTAGAGGGACGGATTAAGCTTGCTCGGCACAGGCGGCAATATTCAGCATTGGTAACTTTAGATTTGGCTAAGGCATACGACAGTGTAGAGCATGCTACCTTGCTCAACTGTCTAAAAAACTTTAACTTCCCGCATTATATTATTAATTGGCTGTATGAGTTTTTAAAGGATAGAAAATTTTACTGTTCCCAGCGTGGCTTGTCTTCCCCAAAATATAGTCAGTCCAGAGGAGTCCCTCAAGGTTCCGTTCTTTCTCCTGTTTTATTTAATGTTCTATTAAGTTCAGTTCCTATGAAGACTAACGTTCATCTATATGTATATGCAGATGACAACGCGTTTTTCTCTTCTGCGTGTGATATTCAGTCATTGCATGCTACACTACAATCATATTAGGAACTTTAGAGTTATGGTTTGAACAGATACGAATGGCACTGAACGTCAGTAAATGTTCCGTTATTGTTTTTCCTTTGAATGCTCCAATTAGTATTTCACTTCAGTGCCGTCAAGAAATATTTCCCCCAAAAGACTGCGTTAAGTATTTGGGGGTGTTTTATGACGAAAAACTAGCTTGGCTACATCACATTGAGCAAATTAAATCGGAGGCAACTCGCTATTTTGGCATGATTCGTAAACTTGGTCGTCACCCCACTGGGTTATGCAGGGACAATCTCATTACGATTTACCGTATGTATGTTCGCCCGATTCTAGAATTTGGTTGCGTTTTATTCTCTGGGGGGCCAGCATACAAAATTAATCCCCTGGTTCTTTTAGAGCGCGAAGCTCTTCGTAGTTATCTAGGGGTTCCGAAATTTACAGCGAACAGTGTTCTATATCAAGAAGCCCGAGTACCTACTCTGACTGGCAGATTCCGCATTCTTACAGTCAAAACGTATTTAAAAATTTACGCATCTTCTCTAAGACGTTTACAGTTTGTATTCATTTCTGAATCGAGATCATTTTTTAATGAGCCATGGTCTCGGATACATAAGCCTCAAGTTTTGTTTGTACAAGATCAGCTAGATCATTTAAAGGTGAATATACGCAACATTGTTTCAAATGATTACTCATTGGCTAGACAAAAATTGAATTCGATGATATATTCCCCATCCAATTCTAAATTTCTTCCCTCTAGATATCTGAGAGGCTTGCTAGAAGACCATTTAGGCCAGTTGGGAATTTTTAACGTAATTGCTACTGATGCATCCATGCGTGAAGAGAAAGCGGGAGTAGGTATTTTCTCAGAGGCTTTATCTTATTCATTCTCATTGCGACTCCCGGATTATACTCCAATATTTGAAGCAGAGCTCTTAGCAATTCTTTTAAGCCCTTCGCAAGCTCTCAGTAAATGAGTCGTCAGCTGTAATAGTCACTGATTCGAAATCTGTATGTAGTGCTCTCACTTCAGCTTCTCCTTCCGAGTCCTCCTCCTTAAATGTGTTCACGTCATTAATTCCTAAAAACTTCAGCACAGTGCGGTTGGTATGGGTGCCAGGTCACCGTGGCATATTTTTAAACGAGATGGCGGATGTTCTTGCGCGTTGGTCCCTAGATGGTCCTGCAATGTACATTGTACCAGATACAGACTTTATTACTGCATCTCGATTCCGAAAGTACGCATTACATCAGGATTCCATGAAAGAAAGATTACCACAGCAAGAATATGGTCACCTTTCTTTTCCTTGGAACAATAAATGGTGTCCCTCTCGTAAATTGGATGTGTCCCTTACTAAACTTCGATGCCGTATTCCTCCTCTAAATTTTTATTTACACAGGGCTGGTCTGGTTCCGTCCCCGCTTTGCTTTTTATGTCAAGAGCCTGAAAACATTGATCACTTTTTACTACATTGCCGTCGTTTCTCCAGTCACAGGAAAAAACATTTCGAAATTCAGAAATTTGAACATTCCTCTAGATTCTGCAATATTCTTTCCCTTGGGCGTCTTCTCTGGGCCACAGCAACAGGAACGTTTGCATAGCTGTCTGCGAATTTCTTCGAGACACAAGAAGAGTTCCTTATTAAGTTATTTCCTATTGCAATTTGGTATTTTATCATTCTTTCTCTAATTGATTATTTTCGATATTAAGGTTCTTTTGCAGGCAAGGCCGACGTCGTGTTTAAGCGAGCGCATTTAAAACTTAGCAGTTATTTCGTTCTTCGCAAGCAAAACGTTCTTTGACTTTGCTAAATCGCACATGCATTATTTTCTCGACTGTTGCGATTACTAACTTTTCGTTCGGGTAAGCTACACAGGCGTGACTGTCATTTTTTTTTCGTGAGGCACCACATGCGGTAACCATTTGTTGAAACATAACTGTGGAACAAAAACTATATTTTAGATGTCGGAGTCAATATTTTAGCCATTCTATAGATTGATGTCGATATGCTTCCCGAATTATGAGGTCAAATACCCTTCAGAAATGACCCCTATATATGAGATATGGGAAAAGCCTTTAAATGACAACATTAGCTGACATTTTGTTCAATTTCATCCCCCACCCCCGCTTTCTACCTTCTTCACTGGCCCTGCCAAAGTTCGTGACGGAGGTCCGCAACTGAGGAGTGAGCTTAAGACCCCTGGTCTAGTGTCACCAGCTCTATACCCAAGTGGTTTTCTAAAACGTTGCGAGTGAAATCGCGCCAGTGTTGCCAGCATATACAGAGGGTCGAAGCACAAATACCAGGCAGGTTGTACTCGCAGATTCTGTCAATACTGAGCTTTTCGCAACGATCCCGCGTACTGGACGCTTTCGTGCGTGTGCTGTGTACAGTGGTGTGCGTACACCCGTGTCCGCAATGTAGAGCGAGCAAACTTGTAGTCCACCTCGTGACTTTTTCTACAAGGCCACTCTGTTTGCTTTCGAATTAGCGACCGTGAAGGCGTAAAACCCTCCAGAGTTCTCTGAAGCTTGAAAACCAAGAGTCTCACCACCACCACCTCCCATCCCTGGTGCGCATGAGACAGATAAACTTGTTTTTTTTTTTTCGTTTCAGCTTCCTTTAACTCGGGTGGGGGAGGTAACGGTCAGTTGTGCCCGGTTTGGTCAGATGCGCGGACCACTACTTGCATACCACACAGCACATGAGCGCCACTCCTTTCATGACTACACATCCAGTTCACCCGCGCTAGGCGTACACAAACCGGTACATCTTCCAGCGGTTCTTATCAAAATGAATGACCATCTCAGCGGCGCGTGTCCGAGAGAGCTCACAACGCACGCGCTTAGTGGTGTGACGCCTATATACCTCAAGGTTTCTCTGAAACTCACAAAAAAAAACAAGAACAGAAAAAATACGGACGACTACTTCACCACTTCCTGAAGTCGCGAAGAAGCTTCGCGTTGGCCTAGACCTCCCCGAGAAAGTTAAACGCGAGAAAGAAAGCAAAAGGAACCACTCTCAAAAGCACGACGAAGAGCGCACGGTGCCTGTTGCTTTGTTTTCACCGCCTTTCGCACGAATTCAGCTTGTGTGACGGTTGCAGGGAGGCGGCAATGCATTGGTGCGTGTTCCGCGAGCACACGCACCCTTGGCATGCCCGCAAAGCACATCCCACCTTTTTTGAGAGCGGGCCACTCTAAATCTACTTCAGCCCCACCACGCTAAGGGATTCGCACAAGTGCGCGCCCAAATAACTTCATTAGAGGAGCACTGGATTAGAAAAAAAAAGTAACGCGTTCAGACATATAGAGGTAGACACTATTCCGCGAGATCTCTAAGTATTCCCGCGCACGCAAGCGCAAAAAGTGGAAAACGGCATTCGCCCGCGGATTTTCTGCGAAAACAAAAAAGACCGTAAAAAAAAAAGAATGCACCACGCTAAGCCTAAACACAGAAAGCAAAGAGGGCGCTATCGTCTGCAACGCGGCGGAGCAGACGCACAGTAGGTGCTTCGTCTGCTATATAACTCGTTTCAATTGCAGAAGGCGCAAAGCTGGAAATCAGTCGTCTGCGACTGCAAGGTGGGGTGCGGGATGTGTTTCCCGGGTAATTGCGTTTGAAAAATGGACTCCCAGAGTGGAGACGACGCGGGACGCTCTTCATTGTTGGCGAAGCGTACACGTTATCGCCGCGACACGCGCGGAGTGCCGCCTGACATGCTCGCACAAGCGGACTAATTGAGATCTCCGATAGAGATAAGAATTAAGGGTCGCTCCGAAACTCGGGGGAGACGCTCGCACGTCCCAGGCGCGTCGTCTGCTAGCTTTCCTTTTTTTTATCGTCTGCTGCATAACGGTCGCGTTCCTTCTTCGCGTTTCTTATCTCGCGCCTGCAGTCGCCGCATGACTGAACCCTAGGTGCGTTTCGTTCGCTCCGTACCTGGCAGCGTTTGTAACTAGGTTGCGAGCGACCGGTGTCGAGTTCTATTATTCCTCTTTAAGCGGCGGCCGAATTTATAACGCATATCGTACGTATACCGTGGCGCCATTGCTGGAAAGAAGAGCAACTAGAGAGAGCAACAGACGAATGTGACCCCTGACGGTTACGCCGGGCGCGCCGTCTGTCGGCCAATGGCCTCACTCATTTCGAGACACTGTTCCCGCGAAAGAAAAGCAAGCACTCACGGTGCGCTACCGCGAATGTTCGCCATTAAGAACGCTCCACTCTTCCCCCATCTCATTTCGCCCTTAGATCCAATTATACATTACAATTTGCCCTACTCCGTCATGAGCGTAGGTGCTCGGTGTATGACAGATTAGAACGGGCAGCAGCAGCAACGACTATTAACAACACAGCGTATACACTGGGGTTCCCTCGTAAAGGCAACGGCGGACCAGTAGATTTTGGGTGAGAATGAAAGGCGTAGTGGAGGGTGAAGGGATCTCATTTGTCTCTAATGCGACCGAGTCGTTCCCTTCTCCCGGTAATATGAACACGAGCAGAGCCAACTCTTCCGTGCAAGTCGTTCCCAAGCCGTTTCCCAGAGAACGGTAGTTTACACCGCGTCTCATGCGCTACAACTTTCGCGACGCCCCTTCTGCGTTGCGTTGTTTGTTTCTTTCATTCCATTGGGTGGCATCTCGAACAAAATATCTCACACTCTCAGAGGAGGGCGGGGGGGAGCGGGGGGACGCCATTAGGCGAGCGGAACCCTGCCAAGGGAACCTTCCTACACCATGGAGCGTATACGTTCCTTTAATATCTCTCGCGAGCTTTCTACAATGTTATTTTCTTTCTTACCGTTATCGCGAGCTTGCAAAGAACGAATGCCTTCAGAACGGCACCAGGTCGCAGAAAAGCAGCGCTCCTTTTATCAATTCTCTTTTAGCTTACTTTTTTGCACGGCTTAGAGCTTCTCCATCTCTCTTTGCTATTTTTTTCTGTGGCAGTTAACGTCATTAAACAACGCACCTGCTTTACTGCAAATCTTTCGTAGACTCCTAGCTTAGGTTCCTTGAAACAACAACAAAAGAAACCACTTAGGACACTAGCCTATAGAACGATTTGCGTTAGAGCTCCTCGCAATCTAATCACTCTGCTTGCAAACTCTCAAAAGCGCCCGCCGTTTTAAAAGCACAGGCACGACGCCGCCGCTTGTGTCAAATTTTGCTTCGCTCTAAACGCGGGACCCGTGCTATAATCAGCAGAGCGTGTACCTTTCAACGACTGCTGTATCATGACGTATGGAGCCGCCACTCCCTCATAATTATACGGCTTTTCTTTCGAGCCAACAGACAGCGCAACGAAGCTGGGAGGAATGCGGGGGGCCAAACTTCACGTGCGTGGCGGAAGGAAATATGGAAAAGGACGTTTCAAGGTCACAGTTGACTCGGTAATACACGTGAACGGTCCCGGACATGCGTGCACGGCGCCGAGATATCCGCTAACTATATATCCAACTCGAGGTCTTCGTCTGCTAGCCGTCTGCACGCCGTCTGAAAATCGTCTGCTCGTGGTCTGCGGGTCGTTTGCTAGTCTTGTGAACATTACCTACATGCTGTCTGTATGTCTGTTCGTTTTCTGCGGGTCGCCTGCTAGTCGTCTGCTAGTCGTAAGCTTGTCTGCAAGTCTGCTAGAAGTTTGCTAGTTGTATGCTCGTTATCTGTAAGTTGTCTGCTCGCCTTCTGATGGTCGTTTGCTAGTCGTATGCTTGTGGTCTGCAAGTCGCCTGCTCGCCTTCTACTAGTCGTCTGCTAGTCGTATGCTTGTGGTCTGCAAGTCGCCTGCTCGCCTTCTACTAGTCGTCTGCTCGTCTTTTGGTAGTAGTCTACTAGTTCTCTGCGTCTGCTAGAACCACGTCCGTCACAAACAAGCCTCGCAGCTGCAAAGATATGGGAATAGGCTTCAGGTGGCTGGGTCATGATAGCAAACGAGAATATGAAAGACACAAACCAAAACAATATCTCTTGGTCAGCAATATTATTATAAGAAGTCGGCAAAAACAAAAAAGAACTACGGCAAATTTTCTAAAGGAAGATCATCGCAGTGTACAAAGGCTTCCATGGAGTAAAGCTAAATCGTAGTAGTACACACACGATACTTCTTTCCATTATTATAAAATTAGATAGCCAGATAGCCATTGCCAGCAGATATCCATTGCTCATTTTATATGAGTAACCACGCTAGGCTTCTCAAAAACTGAACGCTTCTTTCAAGATGTAATAAGGCTCTATGCATAGGTAACCTTGATTTAAATTAATATTATAGTTTGTATGTCTTTCTTTATTCTCAGAACATATTTCCTCAATCCCAGCTCGAAAAAAATGTGTACAGACACAAAAGGATGCTTCTGGAACCCCACTTCAATTCCTGCTAAGCATTAAAAAACAAAGAAATCGCAGGCAGAGAAGCGCAACACTGAGTAAGATAAGCAAGAAGGCTACAACACGCCATAGCATGGCTATACACCCTCTCTTTTTACTTCTTAAACTTAAAAATTGCAACAGACCGTCCGAACGTAGTCAGCAACGTGACTGTTGCTGGCCCCTTATCTCTATCCACTGTTTTTTTTCTTTCGTTGTTTAGATACGGGTGATGGAGGTCATTATTACGACATCAAAAAAAAAAAAAAAAAAACAACAACAGCTCTCTAGGCTTTCTACGGCATTATGGTCTTCCCTCATCCTTTTATTTGTTCATATTGCTGCGGCGATTCGTGGTTGGGCGGATGCTATGATATTAATATTTCTCGCTTTTTTGTTTGTTCTGCATTGCCCAAAACCACAGGGGGACTATCACAGCTAAGTGTTCGTGGCTTCGGAACATGGCGTTCCATCCGCCCTGTACCGTGCGAGCATCATTTGTCACTCTTCTTGTTTTCGTTTTTTCCGTTGCCCCCGCTTGTCCACCAAATGGAAGCTCACGAAAGCTGTTATTTACAGATGAACCACGATTTTCGAGCAACCCCAGGGAAGCCGCGACCGCGCGCCTACACTAGAGCAATTTGGCAGGCGCTCTACGGAACCTATACCGACAGAGGTGCACGCGAGAGTGCGCTGGCTCCTCCTGGAAAACAAACACCTGACCCGTTACGCAAGCTGTGTACTTCGCTCCCCCATGCTGTGCCGATCTCCGGAACAATATGCATAGCTCCCTCGTGAACCGGAAACTGTGTCGGATTTGTGTTTTACGACGAATGTAAAACACGAGGTAAACATTTGTGCAAGTAATATTCCCGTTTTCAAGATAACTGGACACTTTTCAGCAAGTAACCGCAATATTAGGTGGAGTTCGGACGTTATTGAAGTTCTTGTTTTTGTGTATAGCTTAAAGCACGGTCTTACTTGGGATAAAAACACTTGCAGAAGCAATAAGTGCATTGTCACAACATTTTACGTCTAGATACTCACACGTGCCGCAAGGTCCACATTATATTTTTAGAAGATACCGGCGCACACTATAATGTCCACTGGCAGTCATGCACAAGTTAGCTCTATACAGCGTATATAACATCACAAGACACCTCAGAAACAGCACGAAGCTCGCGTATCTATTACGCTGCTGTTAAAACTTCCTAAGACTGGAAGTTCCAATACACTGATACTCACACACGCTCGTTTACGCTTACGTACTCTCGCTTACGTTCATGTTCACTCAGCTTGACACATACAGATTCAAACTACTCACTCACTCTCGGTGGGGTTAACACAAACTCAAGTGTGGCGAGTCCTAGTCATAGTGAGTCTACTCGCATGAAGTAAGTATAATACTGGGTTATTGCCAGGTCATGAAGGCACGCATGCGGCTAAGCAGGCTTCCCGCTGAAAACAGGCGCATCGAGCAAATGAAGGCTGAAATCAAACTGTGGGGCTTTATTACGACGATCGTATACAATGCGGATGTTCTCAGACGTATTTCGTTTTACTAGAGGGGCTTCACATTCACGCATGCGCCAACTTGAACGCGTGTGAAGATGCGTATGAAGGCTCATATGCACGCATTCATGCAACCGCTCAATATGCACATGTGTTTGTATATGTTTTCATTCAAGTGCAATGCGCACATGCATATGTATGTGTTTTACATTCAAGTTCACCAAGAGAGGCTCATTGCCGCGTTTTGCAAGCGCCGTCTGCTCGATGGCGTCAAAAGCAGACGACGCTGTCGCAGGTTCGCATTCTCAGTCAACGAACATTTCACTTCTCCACTAATCTTCTATACAATTCGTTCCGAAGAGATTTTCTAGCATTGATGATATATGCTGTTTTATGGCGCAAGGGCCGGCGATTTTCCAGGGTTTTCGTAGTATACATCATGATTGCGGGAGGTCAATAACGAGACAAATAAACAGTTATATTGCGTCATTCGGAGGGCGGGGGAGGGTAAAGACAAAAGATAAGTGTGTGCAGCGGGTAAACACGATAGCCGTGGCGCGAACAAAACCGACTGGCACGCATAATAAGGGAGCAGACGACACCGCCTCCTGCGTGGAAGCCGCCGCCATGTTTGCTCCGGGCAAAGCCTGTCGTCTGCACTTCCTCGGCATAACTCTCGTCTGCTCGGCAATTTTCGTCTGCGTCTTCCGCTTTTCTCCTAGCCCATTCCGCGAAATAAGAAAGCGTCCGTCAATACAAGAACAGAAAAGCTTCGAGTGAACAACTAGTGAGTCAGAGAAAGAATTTCGGAACCAGCGCACAATAGGCCTAGGTTTCGTGATTGCCTCGAAAGAGCGACCACCTCCGAAAGCTCTTGAAAGCGACAACAACAACAACAACAACAAAAAAAAACAACACGTAAGGCCCGTTGCTCTTCCATCCGGCTCAGATGAATTATCATTCTTTGTTTACACGGCATTTCTTATCGCCTGTGGCGTAATATCGTGGGCGGCGTCCAGGCGCGCATTTGTTCGTCGTCGCGTATTTCCGCTGTACAACTGTCACATTCTGGAGAAAGAAGTCTAAATTACGGTGTCAGTGAGGGGCTGCCTCAAAAGTCATCGGTGCTTTCGCTTCTTCTTGCTTTTTTTGGATCCCGGTAGCTATCACGAGACGGCATTGCGTATGTACGGTGTACGCTTTTTCCACGGAAGGCGTGTCGGTCTGGTTCATATGGCGTTTGCGGAAGAGCCCGGATATTCGCTCTATGGGTGGCGGAATTTCATTTCAGGTTGCGTTGGTTCGATAATAACACAGCATGGAAGTACGCGTCAACCTTTAAGTGAGGCACTGCCCGAGGACAGATAGTTATACATAGCGGAAGATTTAGCATACTCGGCGACTAGGGCATCGTAATTCGTCCACGTGTAGGCCGAGACGAGGCTGCAGCATCTCTAAATACGTGTGTTACGTTCATGTTCTCATTTATGCAGCTTAAAGTTCTCATGAGAGGCGAATACAACCGCTAGATTTGTAAACACCTAACAGGTTTCGTCGTTAGAGAGAGAGAGAGAAAGCTCTTTATTGAAAACGGAATCTTCAGCCAGTGTATATTCGCCTACTTGCCATTCTGCAGGGAAAGGGGAGGAAGGAAAAAAAGGCCCTAGAAAAGTGTGGACAAAAGATATTAAAAAACATTATGTAGGTCTTCTAATAGCTTTCCCAGTAGTGATGCAACACTATCGATAGTTGAGTCACTATCGAACTATCGATGGTAAACTATCGATAGTAAATTCGATAGTACTATCGACAGTACAAAATCAATCGCGCGAACTCATTGCAGCATAAACTTGGGTTTCCCAGTGCGTGGTATATGGTGGAGCAGGAAGAACATGCAGGCTGAAGGGCAGAAGTGGACATGCTTGCGTTCCTTCGCCAGAGTGCTTGGCACACATGATAATTGAGTTAAACTGTTCACTTGAGTGGAAAAGTAGTGCAACTGCGTGGCTTCATGTTTATATTGCATTTTGTGATTTCAAATAAAAATATCAAGAACGAAGTTTGCTAATTGTAATGGTGTAACTGGTTACCTTTGAATATCAACTTATTGATGGAATTATTCCGGCATTTTCACTGCGGAAATGATTCATTTCTTCTGCTAAAAATTGCTCATAAATTAAACGAACTGAGTATTGCTGATAGTAGGCTATCGCACATGTTTTGGCAATGTCGCCGACCAACAACAGCATAATTATTCACAGCATCATCGATACCATTGGCGGTAACTAAAATGCTACCAATGGTACTACCGACTGCACTATCAATAATACTCTGGATAGTTTATCGGTAGTAGTACTATCCATAGTTTCTTTAGACTATCGATAGTTTCTAAAGAACTATCGAAGCTGTCGATGGTCAATCTACCGACAACTTTGCATCACCATCTCCTAGGCGATCAGTGGATAGTCTCGACAGCTAATGCAAAATAATTTAAAAAGAAAAATAAAAGAAAGGAACACTTATGGGAATAACACATAATAAATTGTGCAGGCTGAAAACAACGAGCATAAACGCGAACAGAAATACTAAATACTGTTTTTAAGTATCAACGAGTCCCTGTCGAAGGTTGAGCATTTGAAAGCTAGTAAGGTCTGCTTAACGCAGGCTCCGTAGGGTCAACGAGGGGTTTTCTTATGGCGTAAATAATTCTATATAAACATTAAGATACCAATTAAGGCGATTGTGTTATGGCGTACTCCTCTATGATGAACGTGAATGTAGGCTCCGTCGAACCGCAAGCCCGCATGGCATGACCGAAAAAAGAAAGTTTTTAGTTTCCGAACATATGAATGGAAGGGTATCATCATTTTTTTCTCTCCATTATGACCAATATACTGGTTCTTCCGGCAACCCATGGGAATCTTCAAGACTATGGGCCAGCCCATTGGGATGGACTTCTAAACGTACGTGCAATGCTATCGTGGAATAGCAATGTGTTATAAAATTTGAGGAGCCGCCCTGCTCTATGAAAATGGATGATCAGAGAGATGCCAGCACGTTACACAGGTATTTGACAAGGGTATGTATTCCGTAATGGTAGTGAATATAGCTTTGTGATTACAGTGATATACACTGATTGGAATGCTTAAAGCCTGTTCCGCATCCATCTCGTGTTGGCACGGTATTTCAATATCTCTCTGATGCAATAGCTGGCTGTGCTACAGCCTAGGAGTAGTTTCTTTGCTGTCTCGCTCTCAATAAATTCTACGCAATTCATTTTTCGTTGATTCGCAGCCTGAGCTTGAAAAAGAAGTTATGTAAGTCCAAAGTTATAATGTGTCCTTCGCCTGTATATTAAGATCAATCAATCAATGTAAGATCAATCCTTTCACTATCATTCTCACTTTCCTTGATACTGCAACTTCCTGCTCGTTGACTGCTGGGCATTTCTTTTGACTATGAAGGTGAAATTTATGTAGGTGAAACTCAACCACACAACTTCCAATAGGAAGAATGTGTTATAGTCACTCTGAAAGTATTGGGAATACACCCAATCTTCGTGTGCAGTTTATTTCGGTAGTATACTGAAAACATGCGAAACAGGCTTATGGTACGTAGGCGTTCAATAGAAGATAAAGGCTTGAAGAGGTGAAAAATCCTTCAACAGGCGGTGTCGCTGTAGACAGCGTTTCAGCAAGTGGTCTCGTCTTGAAGACAAGACCACTTGAGTTGCTGCCTTGATGACGACAAGACCCCTTGTCGAAACGTTGGCTGCAGCGACACACCATGTTCAAGGATGTTTCAACATATTGTCAAAAGGCATATGTGCGCTAAACTCACAACCACCGAAGTGCGTCCTGCACGACGCGAATCATCGCACCGTCCTCTGAATACTGGGCACCAAATAAGGAGGAAGCTAGGAGACGCGATATCAAATGCTGAACGTTTAGTGCAGCTTTCGAAAGACTCGTCGCCAAGACCACAAACTTCCTTTCTTTTTATTTATTACTCCGTTCTTGTTTCGTACACCCCGATATTTCTCGTCTCACTTTTTCCTTCATCACCGTTCATACGCCACGCTCGAAAAACAAAACCTCATCGGTACACGCGGCAAAAAAGGGGGAGAGGGGAGCAACATAAACGGCACACCCAGAGCGTATGTTTGATCTAAGGAGCAGGTAAGCAGGGTCATCTAGTGTATAGCTGTACCGTAGTACTTGATGTATGTACCAGGACAACAGAGCAAAAGCATACACAGCCCGCACCACCACAAGAGCTTCTACAAATCGACCCCATAAGGCACCTGCACGGCTGATCCTCAAAGCGATATACGACGTACCGGGCTGATCAGGGGGGGGGGACGCCGGTTCGGCTACGCATCTCCAGACCTATATGCATCACACGACACAAACCCACGCTACAAGTTGTCGCCGCTGTCGCTCCTCTAAGCATTTCTTTATTCAGTTTCATCTTTCTTTCTTGTGACCGTGCACGAGCAACCCCTCACGTTCTTAATATCTCTGTTCTTTCATCTCACCTGGCTTTTCTTCCTTCATTTATTTCTTACGACGCTAAGACATACAACCCCTCACGATTTTAACATCTTTGTTCGTCCATATCATCTGGCCTTCCTCTTCATTTCTTGCAACCGTGGACATTTGACCCTTCACGTTCTGGCATCACTATGCTGTGCTCGGGATGCGCCGTTCCTTTCCTTCTTTCTCTGTTTGCTTTAAGCTTCTTAACTTTCAGAATATCTCAGCTCTTCCATCACATCTGCTTTGCTTTCTATTGCCTTGTTTTCGGCTTCTCGAGCCCTTATAAGCTTTCACTCGCATCCATTTCTTGATATCGGTACGTCGTCTCCATATAAATCTGCTCCTCTTTCATTTTCCCGCTCCTTCGAAATGCTCATATCGAGAACGTGTTTCGGAGTATAGAGTTGTTTTAAAAAACGGGCTCGGGCGTTCCTTGGCTCACAGGCAGTACACGCATGGCTGAAGACCGTAGATGCACGATCCCTGAGGCTACGTACGTGTCGAACGAAAGGATCTAGCGAACGTGGATGCATTGTATAATGTCAAATGACATCTTCACAACGATTGCAGCTTTGTCGTCGCCACTGTTATTATCAACGTGGTTGTTTGCTATTTCGTTTCGCTTGATTTGCCCTTGTTGCCATTGTGGTTGAGGGTCGCGGAGCCGATGCCCACATTCGGTTAGACCATGAGGATGGGAACGCCATTGAGAATCTGTAGCAGAACTTCTCAAGGTTCATCAAGAGGCTATACAAACTAACCATCTGGTGCATGGTGTACCACGTTTTTTTTTATTTACTTCATGTTGGGCTGGGAGTAACTCAAGCTTCATTGAACCGGCACCATGCATGTCAGCGCTGAAAAAAGAAAGTTTGAGTTCTAGGATCAGTGCTTGCAAGAGGACATCCAGAATTAATCTCCCATATGGCTTTTTACAACGTCAAAAATGGCCGCACATAATTGCAAAATCCTCTCTACCACTTAGAGAGGGCAGTCGCAAAGTAGATGTGCTAATGCTTCCCACGCTTGGTAGAGTTTACAGTTCTGGCTGTCCACAGGGCCGATGAGGTGCGCGTAGCGACGAGTGAAGGCAGCGTTCCGGGCTAAGTCTTACAAAAACTTTCCACAAACGGAACAGAGGCAAATAATTTTCGCTTTCCAGGGTCCAGAATCCCATTCTGTCACTGCGGAAATGCGACGTAAAACGTGTACCAGGACCAGGCCCGTAGCCAGGCTAGGGGAGGAGCTTTGTCCCCCCCCCCCCCCCGAAATTTTGGTGAAGTAAAATAAATAATAAAAATAGGTGTTTTTCTCAAAAAGTCAAGGTTTTCAGTAAGTGCCCCCCCCCCCCCCTTTGAAAAAAACTCCTGGCTAGGGGCCTGACCAGGACAGTAACTGGATTCCCAAGTCGATCAGACACCCGCACGCCGTTTCCAGGTGAGTATACAAGCAAAAGCTAGCTGTGGGCGTTTGTTAATCCCAATGTCTCTGTCTGAACGATAGGTACTGCTGATAAGGATCGATTGATGATTAGTGGGGCTTTTTGGCGCAAGGGCCATGGGTGGCCAAAGAGCGCCATGTCTGTTATGTGGTGTTGGCGATGACCAATGATTACGATGACAGGGTGTATTGTGGCTGTATAAAGGCCTAAAATCACGCGCTATAAAGAAGCGTAAAAAATGTGTATACAGTATAAAATTATGGCAGTGACAAGTGGTGTGATCTATGGGTGTGGGATAAATGACGAGTGAGCATGGTATTTACATGTGAGAGGCGGGATAACAGCACGAGTGCCTCCTCAAGGCCTTTGATCCCAAAGGCCGAGAGGCAGGTGCTTCCTTTGATGGAAACCGTAGCAGCAGCCTCAATCATGAGGCCGCGCTACGGAGCGCCTGGAAAAATAACGTTAAAATTGTGTACATCTTTTAGGAATGCAAACAGGGACTGATATTTAAAATGGGGTTCTCTGCCAATGAACATAAAAGGATGGAGTGGGTACTGTAGGTATATGGGTGAAAAATGCTTTTTTCTGAGAGCGTCCAGTTCCGTGCATTGCAGTAAGGTGTGGAGTACAGTTAGTGGATCGCCACAGTGATCACACAGAGGTGGATCGCCTCCGGACAAAAGATATGAGTGGGTACTATGTGTGTGGCCAATCCTAAGTCTGCAAAGTGTAACTTCTGTGTAGCGTGACTTCGATACCGGCGGCCAATTACCTAGATGTGGTTTGATAACGTGTAGCTTATTTCTTGTCTGCATATCCCATGTGGTCTGCCAAAAGGCCCTGAGCTTTCTTTTGAGGAAGGGTTTTAAGTCTAGTGGGGGAATAGCTATGAGTGTATTGGGACTGTTTTCGTGGGCGGATACTGCTAGGTGATCCGCCAACACGTTGCCTGCAATCTCGCGGTGCCCTGGCACCCAGCACACTACGACACGTTGTTCGAGTGTGTAGATCGTGCATAAAAGAGAGTATAGCGAGACAAGGACAGGGTTTTTGTGTTTTTTTCAGAGTTTTTAAAGCTTTTACCACGCTTAGGGAATCCGTGTAAATAACTGCCTTTTGTAGTTTTGAGTGTCTTATGTGTTTAACAGCCGCAAGTATCGCGTAAGCTTCCGCTGTGAAGATACTTGAGTTTGGGTGCAGAATACCGGAATCGGAAAAGAATGGACCAACCGCTGCGTACGACACAGAAGTATTGGACTTTGAGGCATCTGTGAAGAATTCTGGACACGTGTATTTGTGCTGGAGTTCGAGGAAGTGTGTGCGGATATGTGCAAGTGGCGCGTGCTTGGTAACTTCCACGAAAGAAACATCACAATCTATAAGCTGCCACTGCCACGGCGGGAGACGTGGAGCGGGAGCCATTAGAGAGTGTTCGAGAATTCGCACACCCATTTCTTCAGCTAGAGCCCTCACACGAAGTGAGTACGGCTGTCTCACCGAAGAACGGTTGTCGAAAAGGGCAGAACTGGACAAATCATTGATTGTGGAGTGTGAGGGGTGTTCCTTGTTTGCGTTCACCTTCAGAAAATATACAAAAGATAGGTAAGATCTCTGTAGGTGTAGCGACCACTCGTCCGATTCGACGTAGAGGCTTTCCACGGGGCTGGTGCGAAAGGCGCCCGTAGAAAGGCGAATGCCTAGATGGTGGACAGGGTCAAGCATCTTCAAGGCGCTTGCTGTCGCCGACTGATAGATTATTGCACCGTAGTCTAGGCGAGTGCGTATGAGGCTTTTGTACAGATTCAACAGACACTTTTTGTCACTACCCCACGTAGTGTGTGACAACACTTTTAGAACATTCATTGTTTTTAGGCATTTGTTTTTTAAATATTTAATGTGCGATACGAACGTAAGCTTACTATCGAGAATTAGGCCTAAGAATTTGTGCTCCGTCTTCACGGAGAGATGTTGACCATGCAGGTCAATATCTGGATCAGGATGAAGGCCTCTCTTTCGAGAGAACAGGACACAGGTGCTTTTTTGAGGATTAAGGCTGAAACCATTCTCGTCCGCCCATTTGGAGATCTTGTTCAGCCCTAGCTGGACCTGACGCTCACAGATCGAAAGGTTGCACGACTTAAAACCGACCTGTACATCGTCGACATATGTGCAATAAAACATATTTCGCGGTATGCAGAGGCGCAAGGAATTCATTTTGATAATAAAGAGTGTGCAACTAAGTACACCACCCTGTGGCACTCCCGTTTCTTGAAGAAATGGTCTTGATAGAACATTTCCTACCCGGACTCGAAACGTGCGATCTGACAAGTAGCTCTCTATTATATCTAGCATTCTACCACGTACACCAAGGTGGGACAGGTCTCTTAGTATTCCAAAGCGCCATGTTGTGTCGTAAGCCTTTTCCATATCGAGGAACACAGACAGAAAGAACTGCCTGTGGACGAATGCGTCACGGATTTGTGCCTCGATACGTAACAGGTGGTCAATGGTGGATCTGCCCTCGCGAAATCCGCACTGGTACGGGTCAAGTAGATTGTTCATTTCCAGGAAATGTATAAGTCGACGGTTTATCATCTTTTCGAAAAGTTTGCACAGACAGCTTGTTAGCGCGATGGGCCTGTAACTCGTAACAGAGGATGGATCTTTGCCCTGTTTAAGAATAGGAATGACAATCGCCTCTTTCCATGACGATGGGATCTCGCCGGAAAACCAGATGGCGTTATACAGGGAAAGTAAGGTTTTTTTCGTTTCGGCAGGTAGGTTTTTCAACATGTCATATACCACACGGTCAGATCCTGGGGCGGAATTACTGCAGCAGCTTAGTGATACCTGTAGCTCAGCTAAGCTGAAAGGTTGGTTATATGCCTCGTGCTTTGTGCTTTTCCGCTCTAGTTTCTGTTTTTCTATTCTTGTTTTGTACCGTTGGAATACTTCAGAGTAATGCGCGGAACTGGACACTTGTTCGAAGTGTGCGCCTAGGTAGTTCGCCTGGTCTTCCAAGCTCTCACCTTCTGTGCTTACTAGAGGAAGTGAATACGCTTGTCTTCCTACTACCCTAGTTACCCTGTTCCAGACTTTACCCTCGTGTGTATATGAACTAATGCCTGATAAAACTTCTGCCAACTTTCCCTTCTAGCCTGTCGGCGCGTCCTCCTGCCTTGGGACTTTATGTTCTTAAAGTTGATAAGGTTCTCAGCTGTCGGAGAATCGCGAAGCAACCTCCATGCCTTGTTTTGCTTGTTTCGCGCAATTCGACAGTCATTATTCCACCATGGGACACGTTGTTTTCGAGACCGTCCGCTTGTTTGTGGGATGCATTTGCTTGCAGCATCGATCAAAAAGGCTACAAAGTAGTCCACAGCAGCTTCTATACTTAAGGTACACATGTCAGTCCAGCTTAAGATGGTAAGTTTTCGAAACTGTTCCCAATCGGCTCTTTCAGTCTGCCATTTGGGAACCTGTGGAGGACATTGATTTGTTATTGCTGCGCTTAGAACTATTGGGAAATGGTCACTTCCATAGGGATTCCCAATAACTTTCCAATTAAGGACTGGAAGAAGGCATGGAGATGTAATGCTGAGGTCTATTGACGAGTAGGAATTGTTGGCGAGATTATAATATGTTGGCTCTTTCCGATTCAACAGACACGCGCCGGAAGAAAAGAGAAAATTTTCGATCAGACGACCTCGCGCATCGCAGCGAGAGTCACCCCATAGATCGCTATGCGCATTCAAGTCCCCAAGGACCAGATAAGGCTCGGGCAGTTCATCCACCAAGGACTGGAATTCTTGTTTTTGTAGGTTGTATTGTGGCGGTATGTATAGAGAGCAAATGGTGATGAGTTTATCTAGAAGAACTGCTCGAACAGCCACTGCTTCCAGGGACGTCTGTAGTGGTAAATGTGTACATGCTACTGATTGGTTGACTATAATTGCTACACCGCCGGATGATACCGTGGCATCATCTCGGTCCTTTCGAAAAATGAGGTAGTTTCGTAGAAAGTTTGTGTGTTGTGCTTTTAAATGTGTTTCTTGCACACACAGCACTTTTGGATTGAGTTCGTGAAGGAGTTCTTGAATGTCATCGAGGTTTCGAAGAAGGCCTCGGATGTTCCACTGTAATATTTGTGTGTACATATTAATCATACAACGGTGCTGTGTGCACAATAAGGAACTGTGGAGTGTTCAAGTGAAATACTGTTTCAGGAGGCAGGACGGTCGTCCGGCCCCGTAATTGGCTTTTTTGTTTTCTTGGCGCGGTCCAGAGAACTGCGCCGGTGTTTCGGCACCAGTGGTGCCGATACCGTGTCCATTGCCTCCTCGGAGGCACTGGATGCCCGCACGGTCGGGCTAGTGGCTCGAGTTTCGGGCCTCGCCTGGTGAGACGAGGCCTTGAGACCCGACGGCCCTGGAGTCGCCGGTCCCTGTTCGCGAGTTGGCGGTGTAGACTTAACTACTGCCGCCTTGGGGGCAGGTGCCACAGCCGACGGGTCGCTCTGCGCAGACCGAAGGAGTGGCGGCGGCCGATGCGACGCGGCCCCCCGGCGCGCCGCATCAGCGTAAGGTGTGGTGTGAAAAGGTGAGCACCTCTTACGGGCTTCACGGAAAGAAATGTTTTCTTTTACCTTGAGGGTGATTATGTCTTTCTCTCTTTTCCAGTTTGGACAGGATCGCGAGTAGGCTGCATGATCACCGTCACAATTGACGCAGTGAGGTGTGCTTGTACAGTTTTCAGAGGGATGGCCTTGGCCTCCACATCTTGCGCAAGTTTCTTGACCACGGCAGCTCTGCGAACCATGGCCGAATCGCTGGCATTTGAAGCATCGCCTCGGATTTGGGATGTACGGGCGGACGGCTAGTTTGATGTATCCTGTTTTCAATGGTTTGTGGTAGATCGCTGGATTCGAAGGTTAGTATGAGATGCTTCGTCGCTATTTCTTTGTTGTCGCGTCTGATTATGATCGTTTCACATCGGTGACATTTTGGTCTTTCCACCCTTCTAGAAGTTCTTGTTCCGATAATTGAAGGAGATCTACTTCTGAGACGACTCCGCGTGTGGTATTCATTGATCGGTGAGGTGAAACAGATATTGGGATGTTGCCAAAGGTTGCTAGACCACCAAGTTTGTCGTAGTGGTGCTTTTCAGGGAGCTCAAGCAGAAGGTCACCGCTAGCCATCTTAGTTACCTTGTAGCCTGGCCCAAAGACTTCGGTCAGAGACTTTGCCACAACAAATGGGGAGATCGATCTAGCTTGTTTGTCTGTAGCTTCACTATGGATTACGTGGAATTTCGGATAGGAGGTTCTCGGTCGGTTGAAGCTTGTTAGTTCTTCGGTGCGTACCCTCTTCTGAGGGAGACGATCAAGTAGGCGGGGAAATGAGGGTGTTCCCATGATAGTTTTGTTTGTTTCGGCAGCAATGGCGGCCACCCACCATGGAGTCCAACTAGGGGACGCTGAAGCACTTAGATGTATAAGGCTACAGACGCCAGCCGTACAGTGCCGCTATAACCTAATATAACTACTCAAGCGAGAGTAACTACACAAGGTTAACCCTTGCCGCCAGGAAAAATCGGAAGTAACGAGAAGGGAGGAGTAGACAGGAAAGATTTAAAGTGAGAGAGAAAGACGAAGATGAGGGGAGAGAGACAGGAAAAGGCGACTGCCGATTTTAAGGATCGATTGTCGCGTGGGTTAGAAGTAAAGGATGCCTTGAGCGCGGGTATAGGCGTTAGCGAAAGACAAGCAGCTGGCCTGGCAGTGCGTACTATACACACAATGAGTAAGTGATTCTTATCACGTGCTCTTAAATGAATGAGAGAAGATAACGCGTTTCGCGTGGGTCGAAGAGATTCGGCAAGCTTTAAGCATACATCATTCCACAAGCGATCACATCGGGACGTAGCACATGCTGCTAACATGCTGTCGATCGGTGCAGTGAGGCTTATCGATACAAGCATTTTGCGGCAGCGACAGACACGCACAACGGATTAGGATAAGCGCAGTTCTGAAAACACGTGTAAAGAGATAGACTTTCAACGTCTTTAGTACTCCTGGTCACGCTCCCGAAGGGCGTTTTGAAACCGAAGGCGAGGTTGAATTTATGAGGCCTGCCAGCTTGCGTAGGAGCCAATCGTGATCGAAAGGTCGACTCCCCACCGGGCACTTCACTGTCGAAAGAGCCTTGTGACACATGCTGTATCAGATTTTCAGTATTTTTTTACCTCCAAGACTCCAAGACAATACAGTAGCATGATTTTAAAAAAGAGCAGGGGACGTTACGTCGTGGTGATTTCTACTGCAACTTCGTCACCTTTGCGAAAATCGTGGATGCGGTTGCTTCTCAACTTGTCTGTCAAAGCCAACAGAGTCAACGAAAAGACAACACGACATATGTTGAATGTCTTTTTGAGAGAAGGTGCGACTAGTCTAGTTGCTGCCGCGGTGTGTCATTATCGACATAGGAAGAAAAGCAAGAAAATGGCAAGTTTGGACACCTTATTCTTCTGTGTACGTGTGTGTGCGCTGTGCTAAGATGAAGATTTACCAACTTGCCCAAATAGCCACCTTAATTAAACAAGTTTGGCAGGCGCACCTTAACATTACAAAATTTCTTGGACCGCGGCCTCAAAAGCATCTTCAGCAAAAGGCGAACGTCTACCTAAAAAGGCGCCTTAGTGGTCAATGGACTAGACAAGGGCTTGTGATGAGCAGCTATGTGGAGCTATATACGAAGTGATGTGTTAGTCTGTATACTGCGTGTAGAGCTGAGACAAAAATGTGTGCGTGTGAAAGTTCTATTGTAATGTGAACTCCTGTTAGAGAACTGTGCACTGCCATGTTATTTCCTTTATTTGTTTCAGTTTGATATACCTTTCTCCTTACTCCTTTCATTTTTGTTTTTGGTAACCTTTTTTTTGCGCAGCAGAACTTATAAAACGGAGTCAACGAGGGGATATAAACCCCTCCACAGCGGGGCAGTAAGAATAGAACAGACACGGAACTACGATTATAGATTTAAAGATAAAAGAAGATTAACACCGAAGGAGTCAATAACAGAATAGTTACAACATGGCTGCCTCCCGATGGGGGCAGCCTTTATGACCGCGTATTGGAAAGCGCCACCGTTAGAGGGCTGGGGAGAAACGAGACCGGAGAGAACTCCTCGAAAGGGGCCGGCCTTTAATCGTCATCGAGATAGCCGTTCGTTCCGAGTCGCTTTGAACGCGCCGTGGGTGTCATTGCAAATGAAGCGTGCCGGAGGAGAGCGGGGTTGGGTTGACCACCCTGAGAGGCCGACGCCGGAGTAGGCAAATGCAAGCCCACCGTCCTATGTTTATACGCATACATGTATACATCTGCCTACATATGTTACCCCCCGTGTACAGGCCCGATCGTCCGAGTCCGGGGGGATGAGGAGGAAGTGGCAGTGCAAATACGTGCACTGCCCAGCGAGCAGGCAGGCGGCAAATGCGGCAAACGAGTGGGGAGGATGTTATGCCACAGTCGAGGGAGGGAAACCGGTTTTTCTAGTTGGTACGTGTACGCATGTTACAGCTGCGGAGGGTCTATTTCGTATGCCGCGAGACGGATTGAGAGAAGCGCGTTGTTCGCATTAATCAGTGTGTCGTGCAAGCGGCATGCTAAGAGAGAAAGCCAAGCGAGGGGCCCACGAAGTTAGTAGCTTTGTTCGACGCGACGGGAGCAACAATGTCCGCGAGCTCGGAGCCTGCGTCCGCGGTGGCGCTGGAATCGTTAACGGGCTCCATGGCATGCCCGCAGTCAGCCGTGGCGCGCTAAGTGAGGAACATGGCGGGTATTTGGGGAAGGTGATTAGTGCGGAGAGCAGTGCGGTTTAAGCGTGATCGTACTGTCTTGTTTACGCAGGGGCGGTTGTGGGGGCATGAAACCACTAACGCGAGCGGCAAGCGTAATTGAATCTCGGTAGCCATTAATAGTGCAGCGGTGTGGCAGCTGCACGTATTAAAGCACTGAGAAAGAAGGAGAAATTACGGTGTCCGCGATTTGATTCGCGTGACCACGGGATTCTTTAGTTTGTGCGTACGGGAGCTCCAGTGTGGCGTGTAGGCGTTACAGAATCGTGGTTGTCACTAGAGTGCGATGTTTGCGTGCGCGTGTGTAACGCGTTTTCTTATGTTGTACGTGTGCACACTAGTACAACTGTTTGTGTTCGTTGGTGGGCGCGAATGCTTGCGGGACTGGTATTTGTGAGGGCATCAGCCGCACTGCTGTTTTCTCTGCGCACTTGTACATTCGCAATGTTCACGTGGTGTGTGTGTGTGTGTGTGGTGTGTGTGGTGGTGTGTGTTTGTGTGTTGTGTGGTGTGTACTCGGTTCAACGGTGTATGCAGCAGGTAGGCATGTATGTGTCGAATAATATTATTTGCGGTTTACGTCCCCAAAACCACGATAGTGATTATGAGGGGTCACCGTAGTGGAACTCAGGAAATTTCGACCATTCTGGTGTTCTTTACGTGCACTGACATCGCACAGTACAAGGGCCTCTAGCTTTCGCCTCCATCAAATGCCACCGCCGCGCCGGGTTCGAACCCGCGACCTTCGGGTCAGCAGCCGAACACCGTAACTGCTACACCCAGCGGCGGACTGCATGTATGTATGTATGTATGTAGTATGTATGTATGTATGTATGTATGTATGTATGTATGTATGTATGTTGTATGTATGTATGTATGTATGTATGTATGTATGATGTATTATGTACGTACGTACGTACGTACGTAGGTACGTATGCGCTTTTACTTGCGTTGCTGTGCGAACGCCCGTTTTGCAGTGCACGACCGACCTACCTACCTGGGCGGCAGTTTGCACGGTGGGGGCGCCCTGTGCAAAAGATGTGACGGGTAATGAGTCAAACGTGATGGATAATTAGAAATGAGGCGTACATCTGGAGCTTAATATGCGGGTGCTCGGATGCCTGATTAGCTCCTGCCCACACAGTATCTCGCAATCGCAAACCGTGCGAATATGATGCAGAGGAGCGCTTCGGCGTTCGTTAGAGCGATATGTAATATCTATAGATATTACACCAGGCGAAGTGCGGTGGATCGTGCCGATCGCCTCCTACTAAAAAATCGCGTTCTTTGTTTGGTTTGTTTCTTTTCTCGGTCCTTTGGACGGCACAGCGGAGGCCACGGCAGCGTCTTCAATCTAGTATCAGCATTCCAGTAGCTGTTCGCGGGTTATTAAACTGCTGCAGTTCGAGAGATGCAGTGATCCCGGCTGTCTTCATCCATTACACGCCCCGCAGTTTCGTACGACGCTCCCTTGTACCCCTGAAGGAAAAACACCACACACCTGATGGGGCGTACATCTATAGACTCTATAAGCAATGATATTCATCTTCGTCTGGTATGCGTTTTCTTTGCTGAAATTAACTACTCCGCTGACTCATGCGTGGCAAGAGCGTCATGTCTAGCCGATAGCGATGGCACTGTTCGTGACAAGGAAGTGCCGAAAGAGTTGAGATAATGAAGGAGCATGACGACACATGTGTAAGACGATTCCATTTGGGACAATGAAGCTCTCACTATTGACTCAGACACACCTACGAATAATAACCATTTGTTTTGTCAAGTGCTTATTGATAGCAGCGCTAGGGCCAATCGTCAAGGCAGGGCACGGGCTCTGAGCGACGCTCGACCAAGCGTTGATGGTCTTGACCCACTAACGTTCCTCTTCGCTACAGTGTCTAATCATATGTTTATTCATTAGGACTACAAAGGCACTGCCGCGGCTCAGGAAAGAACGAGTTTGTTATTTCATGAAAATGCGTCACAAATGAAGATGACATGGTTCTGCATGATGTCACGATGGTGTGCCACAGATCACACCATCACGTCATCTGTGAACGTGCGATACCTTCTGGACCGTTCATAATAAAGCCCACGCCCATCACTTCTCGCGTCTCACGAGGCATCTCAGGCCATCGCCTCAACTGCTGTTGTTTTGCGTTCCACGACATGATTAGAACCACGATATGATTACGAGGAACGCCGTAGTGGGAGACACCGGACTAATTTTGACCACCTGAAGTGCTTTAATATGCACCTAAAGTGCTTTAATATGCACCTGTAGATCTAGAAGCACATGGGCGTTTCTGCATCTCGACCCCATCGATATGCGATTGCCGTAGACGTAAGGTTACCACCTCTTCAATAAAGGAGGGGGTGGGGTGGGATGCACAAACAGGGAGGCAGTGGATACCCAGCATTCTCTACTGGGGTACCGCCAGACAAATCACTGTTTCTTTATTGCTGGAGCCTCTTGAAGTGGTTCTTCACTGGCTACGTGCTTTTCGCAACACTTCCTCTTGCTGGAGAAAACGCACTCGTTAAAGTTGTCGCAATTCCCGCGGAAGTTCAGCTAAAAGTAGCTAGGTTCTCGCAGCCACTGCAACATTGCTTTGCGCGTGCGCTTCGTGCGTGCGATTCGCGCGAACTTCGTGTTCCGTAGCTTGACGCGCGTTGTTGGACGCTTATTGGTCCCATAAAAAAAAAAGGCAGGCCGGCGTGCAACGCGCCGCACAGCCACAGCGAAAGCTTGAAGAGCGGCCCTTCTAGAGCTCGTTCCAAAATCTCTTGGGGCATCTGATACGAACAAGTACACATGCAAGGTATCCACTACGCCATAAATCATAATTTTTGTGACGTAGGGAAGCACACCCTATGCCACTCTTCGTCTTTCTGCGGATAAGAGAGGTACCCGCTACAGATCTCTGAGCATTGTGTGCACTTGTTGATGCTGCATGCGGCTGATGACGATGAGAATTATGACTGAGCACTTTGTAGCGGGTGAGAAACTTTAAAACCACACATCGTTGCGCAGTTAGCATTATGTGACGCCGGCTGTTTACGAAAAAAGTCTACTGTGTAGACTTTTTTCGCAAAAGAGTTTCAAGCACCAGCGTGGCTTTTTTAGAATACTCGACTGCCACGCAGAGGGCCCGGGTCAAATCCCATCCGATCCTGGGTATTAAGGGCGAAGCTCCTAAAGCCGTGGGTCTGTACATGCATGTCTTTCGTGGTACGTGACCGCCTAGTTCTTGAAGTGCACTTGCGAGCAACCCACTACTCTATAAATCATCATAATTTTAGGGGCGAAGTGCACTTGCGAGGAACCCACTACGCTATAAATCATCATAATTTTAAGTGCACTTGCGAGGAACCCACTATGCATACATCCTAAAGCCGTGGGTCTGCGCATGCATGTCTTTCGTGGTACGTGACCGCCTAGTCTATGAAGTGCACTTGCGAGTCTTACGAGTTGCGAGTTCTATGAAGTGCACTTGCGAGTCTTACGAGTTGCGTTTCTATGAAGTGCACTTTGCGAGTCTCACGTCTTTCTTAAAATGGGCGAACTTACACAGGAGAGTCACGGTTTTACCGATGATCTCCCCTCTCGAGCTTCGCCCCACTCATCATCATTCATTCCGAATATGGCGTGATTTTTTTAGGGGCGAAGCACCTAGAGTCTCGCCGTGTCGGCGTATCATGTCGTCGTCACGGCGCATCATAAACGGTATGAGCCAGGAAAATTGGGTAAATCCCACTACTCGCCCACCGTCCATAATATGCATATTATGAGTTAAAGGTTCGTCGTTACTGCCTCAAACTTATGTTTGGCTTAGCAGCGGTGTCCACAATCCTCGACGAAATTTACCAAGGCACTCAAGTTTCTTATCTAAAACCAGAGACCCAAACGTGCATCTCTACGGCAAAGTCATCTTTTGAAACACCAATTCTTGTAACATCTGCAAAGTGATGGCGCGTTAGTGGACCGGTGGCGAGTAAAGCAGTAAAGATTTGCAGTAGGAAATACCGGCACACGCGCATGCATGCTTCGCCCCTCCCCAGGTTTCATGTTATAGGCGAGCTGAAACACCCTTCCCTACATGTTTCGCCCCTACCCAGTTACTATTTATTTCATTTTTTCCTTATTTCGCGGGATAGCGGTCAGACACCGGCGGCGGAAACTGCCCTACTGCCGTTGTGATCTTATAACAGCTTTCGCTATGTAATTTCTAACCGGACGGTCCGCAAAAAATCTGGGGCATATAGTTGTCCCAACAGCGATGGCGCGGCACTCGGGACGCTGTACGAAAAGTGGGGACACTCCCGCAAAATCTCGGACGACTGGTCACCCTACGTGTTCGGCAATCGAACCCGCAACCTAAAGCTTAGCTAAGCGCGACACTTCAGCCTGCTACTTATGCCACGGCGGTAACCGCTCGTTCTGAAAAAAAAGAAAACGGTGCAATCAATGCAACGAGATGACAATCGCGGGAGCTTTGCACGTTGTAAAATGCGAATAGATGTGACTGCTTCCTTCTCGCGAGCAAGAGAGAAAAAAAAAACGAAAAGAAAACCGGCCTCGACACTAACCCCATCGCGAAAACTGCGGACATTGGCGTGAGTTCTATTTTTACGAATGTACGCGAACGTATGCAAAAGCGTTCCTTGTTCAATCGAAGGGTTTTTTTTTTTCTGGAAATTAGTCACCCGCTTGCAGCAAATCACTGCCTTTTTTCCGGAGCGTCTACACAATATCCAGAAGGGCACCCCGCGCCGCGCTTAATTGAGCCCTGCAGCGCAAACTATAATGAGGAGTGCGACCTTGTATCCCTCACACTACGTCACATCAGCCGCTTCCGATAGATGGCGACTTCGTATGTCATCGCTATCGGGTGCGTGGTCCGCGTGCGAGTGATTGCGAAAACGGCAGATGATTGTAATCGCTTGTTTTCGCAATCAGCTCGCGCGCGAAACAAAGAAGCTGAAGATTTAGGACGCATGTGTAAGCTCGTCTTCGATTTCCTTGTCGGGAAAGGAGACGATGTATACCCACGATCACGAACGTGCGCAAGGTGAGTTGCGTTTATCGTCCGTATTGGCCGCGAGATCGAGCAGAGTCGCCGCCTGGCGGCTACTGGCTGAAGCGCGCCTAGTGTAGATTGCTCCCTGCGTCGTCTGCTAGCCACGTCGTGTCTGCATGTGCGCGTACGTCCTGCACATTCTCAAATGGTGTTTGTTCTTTTATGTTTGCGCGAGTTTAACTGCTCATACGTATACCTAACGTGGTGTGCAGAAGCAAATGGGCTTGCTCGGCTGCATGTGCATTGTAATAAGATCAGTGAGTGCGACTTTCGAGAGGGCTGTGTATTGGTGTCGTACCTGTCGTTCGCCAGAATCATTTCAGTGTTGGTGCCGCTTTCTGGTTCAAGCACGTCGTAAAGTGCGCTTGGCATAGTCCCAAACATAAGGAGCATTAAATAGTGCGTGAATGCCGCGTTTTAGCGACTCGGTGGTAAACAAAAGCGAGGCTCATGCACTTTCGGGTTGTTGTTGTTATGTGTATAACTACAGCGAAATATTTCTATCAAGTGAAGTCTAACACTTCGGTACTCAAACTTTCCCCTAAAAAAAAGACAATGGATTGGCACGGCAATGATAAAACGGAGTTCCCGCGCGCAATTTTAACTTTGGGCGAAATTTACGAAGAAACGCCGTGTGCTTAGATTTAGGTACGCTTTGAAAACCCAGATGTTTAAAATTAATCCCGATGGCGTGCCTTACATTTTTGTCGTATAATGTCACGCAAAACCTCATCCTTTTTTTTTTACGTTATCTTGAGCGTTTGTGTGGAGTTGTTAGAAATTGATGGAAGGCAGCGGACATGATTAGTTCGAGAAAAAACCCTTACTCCATAAAATAACCGGACCTTTGTTGCATCACTGTCATGCTGTCACAAATTAGCGTGTTGTAAAGCGCGCGCGCGGCCGCTTTCAAGCAGCTGCGCGACAGAACGGCGCGAGTCGCGCGCCCAAGAAGCGCGAAAGACGAAAAAACAAGCATCAAAAGACGCCGGCGCGCCGCATTCTCCTCCCCACTCGAGCCAGACGCAGTCAACACGATCGAACGCCCGGCAAAGCCTGGATCTTTCTAGAAGGAAGGGGGGACGCAGCACCGAGAGATGCCGCCGCGATTCGAACCTACGAGAAAGCTCTCGCCCTTTCTCTAGCCTCAGCTGTACTGCACGCCGAAGAACTCTCCCGACGCTTCTAGAAACCGGGGGAGAAGGGATAAAAGCGTGCGACGACGGTCAGGCAGTGGAGAAGTAGTGGAGACAGTCGAGACAGGAGTGAGTCAGTCGGCCCGGTGATGGTGAAGTTATGCTATGTGTGGCTCCGTTAGCCAAAGAAGACGTGTTTATGATGGTGTGCGGTTGTCGATCGTCGATTTGGAAGAATCCGATGACGACACCGTGTGAGCCGTGACAAGTCACGACGACGGTTGAGCTACGATGGCGTGAGTGTTTCCTTGAAGAGAAGCATTCGATTACCGTCCAAGTATTGCGGACTGGATACGCCATTGTATATTCAGGACTTTAACGGTCATTGAATAGTTGTAATGCATGCGATTGCATTTGTAGCGTGTGATCTGTTTGTTTAGCTCCCGTTGTGTAAACACCACCTGAATTATATGTGAAGCTGTAATGGGTACCAGCCGAGTGTGCATGTGTTTGGGGATTTTGTATTGCCTTAACTGAGAATATATTCGTTTTCGTTTGTGTTGTCGACTCTCGGCTCTGACTCGTCTTTGGACCACAACCGCGTTCGCTGTCGCACCAAAGGACCAACTTTAAATTTGTCCGCGCTTTC
>NC_051182.1:59759923-59777045 GCF_013339695.2 Rhipicephalus sanguineus
TTTTCATCGAGCGGCCGTGGCAAAGCAAGCATAGCCATGTATGGGGTCACGCAGGTAAAACCAGTATATCATAGCCGTGTATCGCAAGGCGGCACGAAGTGAGGTGATGATGAGTGTTGCGAGTGAGGAGGACAGAAAGGACGAAGAGAGAGCATAATAATTGCGTATGGCATTAGGCATGTATATTGACCGTGTAGCATCTTGAATCCCGGCTATGGAGAATTGTCCAAATATTGGACAAGCCGTTGTCGTCTGCTCCAAATCCTGCTATTTGCCGTTGAAAACTACTCTTTTATTTTTTTTTGAACGTCTGCTAGCGCCCTCTGTCAAGTGGGCAAAATCATGCAGCAGTGCGCCTGCAATTCTAGTCCAAAATGGCAGCGATCAGCAGTGGCGTGTTCCATGGTCGCACTCATCAAACTACGTAATTTGCCTTGCATTCCTGAAGTTTGTTTGCTTGCTTATCACTTTTAAGTACCTTATCATTTTAAAGTACCTTTTAAGTACGTTATTTTTGCCGTGTTTTGGTCCTGATGTCAAATATAAGAACAACAGGCCCAATTTAGGTCCTGATGTCCAAAATATTCGGCATTGCACCACATACAAGCCCCAAACTGTTAGTGAGCTAAGCTTTAACACTTTTTGCCTACGTGGTCTAGTCGAGCTATACTGAACTTTCTGAAAATTTCGTGCACCTAACTTTAACCGGGACTCAGTAGGGTAGAGCAAGCATGGAAAGAGATGTGAGGTGCAGAAGGGTGGAAAGAAGGAAGGAACAAGTATAACATTGCCGTTCATATCAACGAATAGGAAAAGAGGGTGACGATGGAAAGGAGGAGAGACGATAAGGAAGGGCATAAGTATGCATGGCGTTAGTAGGCAGAACCATGTATTGTACAGCCAACTAAACTGAACTTTAATTGTCAACAAGAAGCATTTTATGAAAACGAGACATCGATAAAAACCGCATAGATAAGGCACTTCCCTCCAAAACCCGAAGACATCATGAGCAAGCATTCTGAAACAGCAAAGCACGAATAGCGCTGTCGGAACAAGAGTGCATGTGGGGTGCAAGAAAGCAATTTTCTTGTCGGTGTAAGCTATCGAAGGCTTACTAATAGAGACACCTTCAGCGATTGCTGCTGCGTCTATGAGTCTTGTATTCTCCATAAGGTGCTTTGCCATATAGCTGTCTTTTCAAAGAACGGAAGACAGCCGCATTGTGCGCAATGCCCCCAAGAAAGCCCTCTCTCCATTTCCTCACTTGGTTGCTGTGTTTCCTGCAGTCGGATGTTCAGACATATACCTGTCTGCCCTACGTAGGACAGACTCACAGACTGGGGTATCTTGTACACTACCCTTTTTAACAAAAGCGAATTTTTTTTTATGGTTAATACTAGAAGGACTATGCGCCTGGGCAACATGATTCGTCCTAACACATGGATGTGAAAGTTTTTTAGGCAGGCTGGCAGACAAGGCAACAAGGATTTATCGGCGATTCCTCAGTATTCAGCGGATCAGGGCCCGGAAGCCGTTACTTCAAGACACGTAGACGTCGAGAGTTGTCTGCCCTATGATAGCACCATCCAGCACAAGTGGCAACAGGATTTGTTCCCTCTTCGTCGCCATCGTGAGTCCCCTACTCCGAGGGCACCACAGCAGGTGCGCACGGACGCAAGAGTGACCCTGCGGACATCGTCACTCAGACTCTCGCTCTTCGCCCCAGGTTCGCCACTGTGGGAAATAATATCCTGCACAACTATTGACCTGGGCGCTTGACGTGCCTAGACGTGCTCCGGAGTGTGAGAGTGACCGTTGCGTGTTTGAGGGTGTCGACGTGCTCCGGTTACTCTCCTTGTCCAGACCCGGTTCCACTCACCGAAAAGGCGCTGTGTCTAAGCTCAGGAAAGAGAAGGTGGATTTTTCGTTACACCTCGAAGCTATTTCCTGTAAAAAACTCTAAAGTTCTTTAGATTCCGTGTTTGTTGGGCGAACAGATGTTGATCTCAAGAAAATAAAAACAAAGCAAACAGTAAAAACAAAGGCGCATTGCGGTAGTCGGCAACGAGGTTGATTGTATGTCATGCGCTCAGAATACGCCACATCGGCTGACGGGGTCTTCAACCGACTATATATGTGCTTTAGTACTTTTCGGAGATTGGTCGCCGTTACCATCGGCGTCTCCGTCGCAGTTAGCCGCCGTTCGTAGCGGCGGTCCAGCTTTCGCTCTCTCTCTACAGCCGCTCGCTCGAGGGTCGTTTCCCTGGCGGCTACTGCGGATGACGGCTTGTTTAAGCTGGACGACGCCGCTCGCAGAATACTCGCCGACACGTTGGCGGCGCCTTGGCGTGATGGCTGTGGCTGCCGCACTTGAGCTGTGGCGCTATGTAGCTCGAAATACGTCTTTGATTATGTATGCCATCACGGTGAAATATTTGCATGCCATATTATAGACGTGGTTTTATTTTACCTTCCACGTATATTTCATGTGCGTGAAACTTTATAAACCTTTCAAGTGTGACTAACTAAAACGCGATTGCGTTAGAGAGCTCGTTTCGCAGAAATTGCGCCCTCGGCGTAGGTAACGGCGTTGGCGACGGCGTCGCTTGTGACCGAAAAATCGTACGTGACCGAAAAATCAAGAAAGATGCAAGTAAAATAAACAATACAAATCTTCCGTCCCATTGAGGATCAAATCAGGGCCGTTTGCGTGGCAAGGAAGTGTCCCACTACAAAGCCATAGTGTTACGTGCAACTGCTTCGGAAAAAACACTACATAAGCGCCGTGTAGTGGAAGTAGTCTCTTTCACGCATTTTGTTCGGCAGCTGTTACGACGAAAATGATGTAAATGGTGTAAATGTGAGGACTAATTCTTAGTTTATTGAGGTGATTTGTGGGAACTCACGTTAGACCCGATGCCGTATGTCCTTAAATTCATTAATGGTTGTGGCAGCGCCATTAGTCGGCAGAAGGACGGAACCCACACCCTTTTAACACCTTTTGCTTTAGAGTGTAGGTACAAAACAAAGGGAAAATTTGAAGCGATCAAAAGGAATTTGGTGCGAGAGAAAACGCGGCCAGGCTAGAGGGCAGGCACGACGCGCGTTGCGTTTTCCTCTAGTCCCGCGGTTGCATTTAATGACTGTTTAAGATGGAAACTTTAGCTTAAGTTCTCCGTGTAATTAGCGACGCTCCTCTGGCTGTCACTCATTCATCGTGGACGTTAGTCGTAGGGATGGACGTGTGTCACCAAGCGTCAACGTGCGTGCATCCACATTAAACGATGATATAGCTGCCAGACACCAATAATATTTTAGCAAGTTCTCTTATATCGATATACAGTAAACAGTCAACTGCTTTTAGAAATACACGTTTTACTTTCGTGTTATACCAATTGCAATAACGCAAGGACCAACCATGTTTTTTCTATTTCTTCTGTTTCTTTATCTGTATCTGTACTCGCTCTCTCGCCAATCAGTGTTATTGCATTCCACGCCACACAAATCGGCGAAGCGGGAGAGTGCGCCTCAAGGCGTACGTGTTTGGGGAGCATACAGAAGGTAAGAAGATGACGAAGAGAGTGCGCGCCAGTCGGGTTTTTGTGTTGCACGCGCATCCTTTCGTGATGATGATAGTTTCTTGTCGAGGCGAATCCAGGGTTTGCCAAGCTTAAAGAGCTCCGCTGTTAAAATGTTCGACGATTCACGGTACTTTGTACAAGAGCGTAACCTGACCCTAGCGAACTTTCACGGATGTTAGATAAATATGTTTACTTATAACCTTGTTAATTATTAAGATTACCGCACCATTCGCTCGATGGGTTTCAATCAGCAGTCATAGAGCCAGTTTCATAGGGAGCTGCTGAAACACATACTGTTTAGGAGATGAATACATGTGTGTACTGCAGCTAACACGTTAGTTATTAAGATCTCCACACCGCGAGGTGATGGTATACCGACTCCTCTTGGGGCCAGTCTTAATACGAAGTTGCTGACAGAGAGTATCCAGTTTCATAGGGAGCTGCTGAAACACATACTTTTTAGGAGATAAATACATCTGTGTGCTGCAGCTAACACGTTAATTATTAAGATCTCCACACCGTGAGGTGATGGAGTATTCAGTTTCGTAGGGAGCTGCTGAAACACATACGTTTTTGGAGATCAATACAAGTGTGCACTGTAGCTAACACGTTAATAATTAAGATCTCCACACCGCGAGATGAAGGGATACCGTACTCCTCTTGGAGCCAGTCTCATACGAAGTTGCTGACAAAGTATCCAGTTTCATAGGGAGCTGCTGAAACACTTACTTTTTAGGAGATAATACATGTGTGTACTGTAGCTAACCCGTTAATTATTAAGATCTCCACACCGCGAGTGAAGGGATACCACTGTAGCTAACACGTTAATTATTAAGATCTCCACACCGCGATATGAAGGGGATACCGTACTACTCTTGGACCCAGTCTCATACGAAGTTGCTGACAAAGAGTTACCAATTTCATAGGGAGCTGCTGAAACCACTTACTTTTAGGAGATAAATACATGTGTGTACTGTAGCTAACACGTTAATTATTAAGATCTCCACACCGTGAGGTGATGACGACACCGCACTGATCTTGGAGCCAGTCTCATGCGAAAATGCAGACAGAGAGTATCCAGTTTCATAGGAAGCTGCTGAAACACATACTTTTTAGGAGATAAATACAGGTGTGTACTGGAGCTAACACGTTAATTATTAAGATATCCACACCGTGAGGTGATGGAGTATCCAGTTTCGTAGGAAGCTGCTGAAACACATACTTTTTAGGAGATAAATACATGTGAGTACTGTAGCTAACACGTTTATTATTATTAGGATCTTCACACCGCGAGGTGACGCAACCACTACACTGCTCTTGGAGCCAGTCTCACACAGAGCTGCTCACAGAGAGTATTCTGAAGAGCCTTCCTGCATACTCTGGTCGGACGGCAGGTTTCCTACGTGTATGGACTTTTTTTAAGCGTTAACCTTGAAAAAATATAGAAACTCAATTGATCTTTATGTACTTCCATTGTTACTTTTAATCAAAGATCACTGCATAACAGGTAATATTTCCCCAAAACTGTGTGTTACTCATGTGTTTCGTTTCTTGTTACGTTGACATGTATATCCATTCGCTTGTTAATCAAGGAGGTCTGAAAAGAATTGTCACCTCCTTGTCATAGATTCCTGCTGAGCCGGAATGTTGCTCCTGATATATGCGAAACATCGAGGGGTACGGTACAAGTGAATTCGCGCTGAGCAGAATGGCGCAATACAGATTTACATTTATTAACACATGCAACCGGTCGGCAGTCGTCTTCTTACGTTTCCTGCTATCCCCGTGTTCGAGTGAGCATTCATTAAGACCGCTTGCACAAAACTAGTTCGCATGAGAAAGCTTACTGGGTCTTTCCCGTATTCGTCTAGGAAGTCTTCCTAGACTTCCTAAAAATGAGGTCTAGGAAGACATCTTTTGACATTTGTCAAACCCTTTCCTCCAGACAGGTGTGGAAACATACCCGCTTTACCCCGGGCAGCCGAAGGACGGGTATGGCCAACAGGTGATTGGACAGGTTACATCTACCCAGGAACGGTGAGAACATACATTGGTAATATAACATGACGAAAGCGTTAACAAAAACCGGACGTCGGCAGCGTTCACCCTCGACGAATGGAAAGAATAAAAATTATGACCCCAGCACGAATCCAACAAATGCTTCTTACGTGCCAATCCAGGTATTCTAGCACAGCGCCTACGCCAGGGCATATAAACTAGTTTAGAAAAAACAGCCGATGCAGGCGTAATGTGAGTGCAACGCCAATGTGGTGCTGGTGCTTGCCGCATCTAATCTACAAGAAGGCACATAAACACTACATGTGTACTCCTACAATACAGCGTCATATCAAATTAACGTCTGTGAGGTGTTCAGTGTGCCTCGCGGTGTTTATATCTGTCTAATAAGCTTTACATTTGTATTCTTGTGATTATGCAAGCTATATTTAAGCATTGATCGACCCTGGAGGAATACATGAACGAAAGTTACGTATGATATTCACATGATTGCACTATAAAGTGCACTTAGTCTCGATAATACTGACGCATGTAGTCTAACGTGAGGGCTGACGTTACGTCGCACAATAAGTTACCCTTTAAACACCAGCGTTGTCGACGTGTCTAGTAAGCGCATGATGTGCACACAACTACTACGCTTACAAAAACATGTCGTTCCACCTCGTAACGCTTGGCTCAAAGCCATAAAATACAGCATAGAAGCACCTGCTGAACTCTTCGCATGAAACCGATTCCCGCAACGCGTGGGATCTGCCGAATCTTTCAGAATGTCACGCTTAAGGTCGCTGCCTGACGAGTTACTTACCCCCGTATTTAGAAACGCTCCTTCACTTCAACTTGACTTGCGACCGCCTTCAACGCGTTTCGAACGCGCTGTCTTTAGGCTGTGCGAAGGCAGCACAAACGCGTTTCGAACGCGCTGCCCAAGGCGGTAGCAAGTCAAGTTCAAGTCGAGAAGCGTTTCTGAAGACTGGGGTTAGCTCCGGCCAAACAGCTTCAAAAAATTTGCGCAGGTCGCACTACTGGCGCAAGGCTGGAACCAGTTGCGGAGCAGGGTGGCGTACTAAATACTGATGAATTGCGTGAATATAACTTATACAAACGCGCTAGACGAAATTGTATGCAGACTGAAATTGTACCAGGCCAGTGAAAGAAACCCACGTGACTTGTATGGCAAATTGAGGCGCCATACATGAACTGGGATCACAGTTAAAATCTGCGTTTCGTCTCTTTTCTCCCAACTCTCCTCAACCGCCTCTCTGGCGGGATCAACTCCCTCTCCTCCGGGAGGCGCGCGCCAGGCGTGCTTGCCGCCGCCTTGCTGGCGGCCGCCGACTTTGAATCCGTTAGAAAGTTTCGTGTCTGGCGTTGGTGAGGAGTGCGTTAGCCATCGCCGCTCGTCCGTTTCATGGTGCTCGCTCGATGTGTGCTTGTGCGACGCGATGTTTTACGACTCGCGCTGTTCGTGCATAGTGCTTTGCTGCTCGAATACTTCCAGAACAAGTCCCGGAATATTATGTGCCGGCCCCCAAAAGACGACAGGCGAGCGTGCCCTATTGAGTCGCGCTTTCATTGTGTCAACTTGAATTCAAGTCCATACCGAGTAGCTTTCTCTGCAGGGGGTACAGTTAATGTTTTATAAAATGACTGATTTGAAAAGGGCAGGATGCTGCGTTTAAACCGTTATAAGGACAAGCAGCGGACGTGAAGCCCATGCGACGTCACTTATAGTTACAGGTTTACAACTCTCACATAACCGCCTGCTTGAAAGTGTGCTTTGCATTTGTCTCCAGTTAATACTCGCCATCGCCTGTAACCACGTTTGTGAGACATTTAGGTAGATGTACTGAAAACTTGTGCTGCTCTGAGACGAACAAACGAGTTAACTTTTGCACGAGTCGACGGCGCTCTTTACCTGATTGGAACTTGTCCCTTTTGTTCAGGGTTGAAGCGTTTTCATAGTATTCCGGAGCGCCACACAGCTGATTGGTGCGCCCAGAGAAAAGCTGAAGAATTGCAGAATCGGTGACTTTCAAGAATTGATGCCATGGATCCTCCGATCTCATGCGTCATTTTCTCCGCGTTATCATCACTAGTTATATGAAAATTACGTTTTTGGAAATGGTAGTCAATAAAGTGCGGCCAATATTAGTTGTGTTATATGTGGAGTTCATTTTAACATCACGGTTTTTAGATGATTAATCTATTTTTGGTATTCAACTGCTTTCATTGTTTTGCATTGCAGTGAATGTGAATTTTTGTTAGTTATGATAATTTGTGCAATATCGTGTGCATATACAGAAGCTCTCTGCAGTTTTGCAGTATTACAATGTGTTTTTTTAATATCCGCCCTAGTGTTGTTCCGTTTTTTATTCCACTGTCTTTAAGTTCTTAACTTTGCCGTGAACTTTCGTGTTGTTTAGTGATCATGAACACGTGTCTGTTAATCTCTGTTGATCACTTCTGTTAACTCTTGAGCCTGTATCGCACCACATTTCATGAAAATGTGATTTTCGCGAAACGAGGACAATAAAACGAGACCAAATATATTTTGTGTTGTGAGTGACCAATTCAGTTTTTCGCGTTCTGGCACATGTTGCACGACTTCAGTGTTTGCAGAATGGCCTGATTGCAAATTGCGTACATTCAAACGCGCAACGAACGCACGGCGCAGCACGCGCTGCGCGATGAAAAGAAAAAGAAAAAAAAAAGCGCCCGGCGCCGCTGCACGGCGCAGCACGTGGACGAGGGGGTCTAAACAAAGGAAGTGGGAGAGGAGCCCTCCCCTTCCCCCCCACAACGAAAACAAAAAGAATAACGAAATGGCGCTGCGCGAGGAGAGCTAGTGCTGCGGAGGTGCGGCTGTTGCTTAATGTGTTGCCATGACGACGCATACCGTGTGCGCCGCCATTCTGCAGTTTGAGAGTCTGAATCCCAGCCGCCAGGATAGTAACTGAAGCGACGTTTGCGCCTTGGCAGCGCTGACGTCATGAATTAAGGCGTCCTATGGGATTGTATACGGAGTAACCTCCCCCTGCCCGTATCATAAATTCAAATAGGGATGTTCATAGCATGTGTGCTCAGTTGTAAATTGAAGGAAATCATGTACTCTAGCACGGACTGCGGGCCCACTGTCCATGGAGCCAGCTCTGAAGGTGGCTAGTAGGACAGACTATTCTGAAAAGCCTCCGTGCGTCCTCTGGTTAGATTGCAGGTTTCATCCGCATATGTATTCATTATAAGGGTCAACCTTAATGTACATAACAGCGACGAAGCCTTTTATGCAACTTGTTTCTTTCCTTTATTCAAGATTACTTTATGAGAGATAGGATTTCCCAGCAACTGGCGGCGGTGCTGGAATTGCTTATTGCTCGTCCCGCTGACATGCCTATCTCTTGCCTGACTGAGCAAGGATGTTTAAAAAGAATAAGAACGTTCTTGCCACGGAACAAAGAAAAAATTAGGAGGGAGCACGTCTAGCGGTCACAAGCCAACCTCCTCTGAAGCCGCTTGCTCCTCGCGTTCATGCCTCATTTCCCACGATGCTCCAGTTTCATTTCCTTTCTTGGTGGACTCATCAACAAAACCAAAAAAAATTCGGCAGATCCCACATACCGTGGGAGTCGATGTTATGCGAAGCATGCGGCGGGTAGGTGACTGTGGCGTAACTTTTTTTACTGAGCGACACGTTACAAAATGACGCTAAAGATATGTTTAAATTTTATACGCACACATACATACTTTGAAGAGCCGCATATCTGTCCCGAGAACGCACGCACGTTTCACGAACTCGTGTGCATGTGTAGAAGAAGTTCTTGACAGTTCTTGAACAAGGGCATCATCACCGTGATCAGTGAGCACCAGCAGCTGGTCATGACTTGTTATAGGATCCGGTCGTGATCGTGTGACGAGGGTCCAATGTGTAGTGAAGTATGTGGTACAGTAGCGCTGTTGGAATTCTAGGATGCCTCGGTTCCTACACCTACACCCGTTCATTACGTCACATTTTAGCATAAAAAAGCGACACGGCTCTTGCCTGCTTAGTGTGAACAAGGAACCCGTATGAGTCCCGAAACGTCTCTGTGTTTTTCACCTTGACTTGGTCAGTGACCGCATCTACATCCTCATGCCTCGGTCATTTTGTCGACAAATCGGCTGTCGACAGAGCCGGCGACAAGTAGGAACCTGAAGCCACCCTTCGCGTTGGTGAGGTATAGGCCGTCGAGGCTGGTAGGCCTGGATAGTGCTACGTGGACCAACACCAGTGGATGGTGTTTGTCGTATTCGTAGACTACCTGGGCGTATATGGCCTAAGTAGCCCAGTCTACAAAGCGGCTGTCAATCAATCTGGCATCATCCTCGGTTAGCATGAGGCCATCGCCCAGCCTCGTAAGAAATGAAGTGGACACTGCGTCGTTCTTGCGGACTAAGTGCAATTTACGGTGCGGTGATGTGGATATCATATGTAACTTTCGTTAATGTATTCCTCCGGGGTCGAGCAATGCTTCAATATAGCTTGCTGAAATCATAGGAATACAACTTAATGTTTATTAGACTGCTATAAAAGCGGAGCGAAGACTGGAACTACAGACGTTAATCTGATATGATGCATGTATCGTAGGAGTACACATCGTAGGAGTATCATGTAGTGTTTATTGCTTTCTTGTAAAATTAGCAGCACCACAACCACAATTGACGTTGCACCGATATTACGCCTGCGTAGGCTGTTTTTCCAAACCAGTTTATAGGCCTGGCATGGCTCAGTCGTAGAATACCTGATTGCCACGCAGAATGCTTGGGTTCGATTCCTGCAGGGATCCTAATTTTCATTCATCCATTCGTTGAGTCAACGCTGCCCATCGTTGGTTTTCCTTAACGCTCTAGCATTTTAGTACGAATGTCCCGCTTCTCGCCTTCCTGGGTAGATATAAACTGTCAATCACTGTGGCGCATACCCGTACACCGCGGCCCGTGGTAAACGGGTATGTGCCACACGTGTCTAGTGGAAAGTGTTTGACGACGTACGCGACAGGATTTTAACGTTATTCATGTCATGACCCGGCAATCATATTCGTCAAATCATTTTACCCTCCCATGCAAATTTTGGTCTTCACCAAGTTAAGGAGGCGATCATGACAGCACCCAGACGTAGGCGGCTAGATAGATAGATAGATAGATAGATAGATAGATAGATAGATAGATACGTAGATAGAAACGCTCAAAGTGCCAGAGGTTCGCTAAGAAATGCTTCGCATTTAAAATGGACGAGCGTCCGCCTAGCGTCCACAAGTCAAATTGCTCGAATGCCGCTCCCCCCTCGTTGTCCATACTTTAGTCTCAATTCCCAGCATGTTCTGTTTGTCAAAGTTGTGTTTCTCCGGTAACCAATAACATATGTGATAGTGTTGAGAATTATGGAGGTGGATACTGTTAACAATAGGCGCACTGACAATGAGGCCACGTGACTTTTGTTACGCCGACAGCGCACGCACATTCACTTGAGTATCGTGTTACTTATGACAGACTTTCATTTCTCAGGAGATAAAAGCGCAGCTGTTAAGCTCGGAGTAAGGCTGGTGTCGTCGACTGAAAGCTCGGCGGGTATACGCGCCACAGGAAGCGGCTATGTGCCAGCATGTCACAAATTAGCGAGTTATAAAGCGCGCGCGAGGCCGCTTTCAAACTGAGCGCGAAAAGACGAAAAAACAAGCATCAAAAGACGTCGGCGCGCCGCATCCTCCTCACCCACTCGAGCCAGACGCAGTCAACACGATCGAGCGCCCGGCAAGGCCTGGATCTTTCTAGAAGGAGGGGGTGACGCATCCGCGAGCGATGCCGCCGCGATTCGAACCTACGAGAAAGCTCTCGCCCTTTCCACAGGCTTAGCTGTACTGCACGCAGAAGAAACATCCCGACGCTTCTAGAACCCGGGGGAGAAGGGATAAAAGCGTGCATTCGACAGTAGGCCAGTCAGTGGAGTCGAGAAGTCAGTCGAGTCAGGGAGCGAGTCAGTCGGCCCGGTGATGGTGACGTTACGCTAAGTGTGGCTCCGTTAGCCAAAGAAGACGTGTTTATGATGCTGTGCGGTCAGTCGCTCGTCGATCTGGAAGAATCCGATGTCGACACCGTGTGAGCCGTGACAAGTCACGACGACGGTTGAGCTACGACGATCAACGCTGGAGCTGGCGTGAGTGTTTCCTTGAAGAGAAGCATTCGATTACCGTCCAAGTATTGCGGACTGGATACGCCATTATCTATTCAGGACTTTAACTGTCGTTGAATAGTGGTAATGTATGCAATGCATTCGTAGCGTGTGATCTGTTTGTTTAGCTCCCGTTGTGTAACCACCATCTGAATTCTATTGTGAAGTTGTAACTGGTACCAGCCGAGTGTGCATGTGTTTGTATTATTTGTATTGCCTTAACTGAGAATATATTTCGTTTTCGTTGTGTTATCGGACTCTCGCGCTCTGACTCGGTCTTTGGACACAACCGGCGTTCGCTGGCGCACCAAAGGACCAACTCTAAATTGTCCGCGCTTCGTGGTGCGTTTTCGGAGGGCCCTTGAGCCAGCCCTTAGAATCCGCCCGGCGATTGCATCCCGATAACGGGACAAGTGACAATTATTCTGGCGTCCGCGACACGGACCTTTTGGTGCACAGTGTGTCCAAATAGGGAGAAAGAGCCTTGAGACGTTGATAGTGCGTGCGAACGATTCTTGAGTGTTGCACCGCGTTCTCGCTAACCTTTGTGCAGAGAGTGTTTTGGTATTCGAAGTTAGGCAGAGATTTTGTGCACGCGACTAGGGTTTGTTTGACGGGCATCATGGATCTCGAGAAGTTAGTTGCCCTTGGTGAGAAGATGGGTCTTTCTGGGGCCGAACTACGAAAGTGGGTGAGCCAAAAGGAAAAGGAGTCGGTTGAACGAGAGAGGTTGGCGGTTGAGAGGGCTAACAAAGAGAGAGAAGCAGAACTAGAGAAAGAGAGGTTGGCAGCTGAGAGGGTCAAGGAAGAGAAAGCAGCAGAGCTCGAAAGAGAGAGGTTGGCAGTTGAGAGGGCGAAGGAAGAAAGAGAACAACAATTGAAACTGGAGCTGGAGAGAGGCTAGCAGCTGAGAGGGAGAGAGAAGAAAGAGAGGCGCAAGAGAGATGCAAGCTGAGATGGCTGAGAGAGAAAGGCAACGGCAGCACGAATTGGAACTCGAACGGCTCCGTTTGCAGCAGCGCATAGAGACTCCCGTGCAAGCTAGAGTGGAGAGCAGTGAAAGGGAAGATCATAGCTTCCGTTTGAACCCAAGCAAACTGCTTGTGGCGTTTGATGAAAGGAAAGATGACCTTGATGCATACCTGCACAGGTTTGAGACGATAGCTAGAAGCCAAAATTGGCCGGAGCAGCAATGGGCAACGGCGTTGAGCACTTGCTTGAGTGGCGAAGCACTCAGTGGGTACGGTAGGCTGACTCCTACCGATGCAGCTAATTACGGAAGAGTAAAAGCTGCTTTGCTGAAGCGATTTCGATTCGCCGTGGAAGGCTTCCGTGATCGGTTCCGTACGGGAAAGCCAGCTGATGGCGAGACCGCAACGCAGTATGCCGCGCGGCTCTGCCATTATTTTGACAGGTGGATAGAACTTTCAGAGACGGCACAGGAGTACGGTGAGCTTAGAGAGCTTCTCATCAGAGAGCAATTTCTCACCAGTTGCCACCCGAGCCTGTCGCTGTATCTGAAAGAGAGGCGAGCCAAATCGCTTGAAGACATGCTTGAATTGGCCGATCAATTCTTAGAAGCGCAAGGTGGCACGAATTTGTTCAAAGTAAAAAAGGAAGTTCACGAGGAGTCGAAGAAATCGGAACCTGACGAAAAGAAGCGTGCACCGGAGAGTGTTCCGCGATGCTTTCTATGTAACCGGGTGGGCCATCGCGCTAACAGTTGTCGGACTAACTTCTCACGCCCCAGTGTGATGAAGTGTTTTAAATGTGGACGGACTGGGCACAAAGCAGACGCATGTCGAATCGATGCGAGTAAAGCCCACCAAGCAGCTTGTGCGTATGCCCCGCCAAAAGAGGAAACAGAAGCGATCAAAGATGAATTGGCCGATGTGAAAAGCGGGAAGAAGATGGATTTCATTGGTGGTGCGGTGACAGCAGACACAAAGAAAGAAATGCCGACAGTTAAGGGGAAAGTTGGTGGAAAGGAAGTCACGGTATTAAGAGATAGTGGGTGCACCACTGTTATGGTACGAAAGAAATTGGTCCGAGAGAGTGACTTCACAGGCAATAACCAACCGGTTTGCCTGCTCGATAGTTCCATTCGAATGCTTCCTGAAGCCAAGATTGAAGTTGAGACCCCTTACCTCAGCGAGAGAGTTACTGCCCTGTGCATGGATAACCCCCTGTTTGACCTAATCGTGGGAAACATCGACGGAGCTCGAGGACCATACGATCCTGAACGTTTGGGAGAAGCCCCGAAGATGGAGCCCTCGTCAGTTCGGGAACCGCGACAAAAAGGAAGCGCGGAAGGGAATCTCATGAAGGATGTCGCCAGAGCTCAGATTGAAGCCGAGGTGTCAGAGAACGGCAACAAGGCGGCACCAATGGTCGCTGTACCGCCTGTGACGACGCGCAGAGCAGGTGATGTTGCCACCCAGCGGCCGCCACCACCCGTGAGTGCAATGATGACGAAGGTGGTCGTCCAGGCAAAACACCACGACGCGCAGAAGTTGGCGAAGCACCGCGAACGTTCTAACGAACGCGACCACGCCTTGCCGATGTCGAATGTGTCGACGGCAGCAGAGACGCCCCCTCCGGCACCGTCAAATGGAACGGCTCGCAAGAAAAGGAAGAGGAACAAAAAGAGAGCGAGCGAGCACCGAAAGAAGGGGCGCAAGCGCGAGTCTATTTGAGCAGGACAGGGTGTTGGAATTGAATTTGTTTGAAGTGTTTTGAGTTTGAAAGTGTTTGAAGTGTTATTATTCCCTGTGTCATGTGTGTATGGCTAGTGAGCCCGAGTGTCGTTTACATAACATTATGTGTACAATGCTATTGATATAATTGTATATGCATTATAATTGCAGAGCTTTGTGCGTTCACATTATTTATATGAAAGCTATGTTGGTGTTTTGTACTTATGTACTTGTGTTTATCTTTCATATGTTGTGACATTGAAATGCCCTGGAATTGTATTAAGAGTTTTATTATGAATGTGACGCGCATTGTGTGTGGACTGAGTTATGGACTCTGTATGTGGGACATTTTTGGATGTGTATGTGCGCGCTAATTTGTGTTGTTTGAATATTATGTGATAATATTCTTGAAGTGGGGGGCAGTGTCACAAATTAGCGAGTTATAAAGCGCGCGCAAGGCCGCTTTCAAACTGATACGAGACAGAACGGCGCGAACCGCTCGCCAAGAAGCGCGAAAAGACGAAAAAACAAACATCAAAAGACGCCGGCGCGCCGCATCCTCCTCACCCACTCGAGCCAGACGCAGTCAACACGATCGAGCGCCCGGCAAGGCCTGGATCTTTCTAGAAGGAGGGGGTGACGCATCCGCGAACGATGCCGCCGCGATTCGAACCTACGAGAAAGCTCTCGCCCTTTCCCCAGGCTTAGCTGTACTGCACGCAGAAGAAACATCCCGACGCTTCTAGAACCCGGGGGAGAAGGGATAAAAGCGTGCAATCGACAGTAGGCCAGTCAGTGGAGTCGAGAAGTCAGTGAAGTGGAGTCAGGGAGCGAGTCAGTCGGCCCGGTGATGGTGACGTTACGCTAAGTGTGGCTCCGTTAGCCAAAGAAGACGTGTTTATGATGGTGTGCGGTCAGTCGATCGTCGATCTGGAAGAATCCGATGACGACACCGTGTGAGCCGTGACAAGTCACGACGACGGTTGAGCTACGACGATCAACGCTGGAGCTGGCGTGAGTGTTTCCTTGAAGAGAAGCATTCGATTACCGTCCAAGTATTGTGGACTGGATACGCCATTATCTATTCAGGACTTTAACTGTCGTTGAATAGTGGTAATGCATGCGATTGCATTCGTAGCGTGTGATCTGTTTGTTTAGCTCCCGTTGTGTAACCACCATCTGAATTCTATTGTGAAGTTGTAACTGGTACCAGCCGAGTGTACATGTGTTTGTATTATTGTATTGCCTTAACTGAGAATATATTCGTTTTCGTTTGTGTTATCGACCTCTCGGCTCTGACTCGGTCTTGGACCACAACCGGCGTTCGCTGGCGCACCAAAGGACCACTCTAAATTGTCCGCGCTTTCGTGGTGCGTTTTCGGAGGGCCTTGACGCCAGCCCTTAGAATCCGCCCGGCGATTGCCATCCCGATTAACGGGACAAGTGACGCAGCAGTTCCGACCATACCATAGCCAGGCATACTGTAGCACAACACGGAAATGGTAAAAGGAAGTGAGCGTGAGGAGGAGTGATGTGAGGCTGAGGAGAGAGGAAAGCAGGAGGGGAGAGGGTAAAGTATGGTATTGCATTGTATGGTATAGTTTAGTAATTATATACGAAAAGGAAGTGAGGGTTGGAGGAGAACTGATGTCAGAAGAGAGGATTGAGACTTTACAAAGGGCGTTAAGATTTTTTCACGATTGATCCAAAATTAGAGGCTCCAAGTCACTATAACTTGTATTATACATTCGTTATCACATGGTCAACATAAGATGTAGAAGTTTACAATCTACAGACTAACTGGTGCTGCAAGATAAAAACACAGTCTTGATATCCAGTGTGCTGCTTCGTGACCACGTGCACATTAACCACGGCGTATTATCATGCGCTATTTATATTAACTAAGAATTTGTAAAATTTGTTTTTAACTCTGATTTTTAAGGGCCAAGCTGTCCTTAGTGGACACTTTGCCGTTGTCGTTCTCTGTCTCTGAATGGAACGAAAGCCAAAAACAAAAAAAGAATAAAAAAACGATATTTTGACCAGAACGAAAACGTAACCGAAGCTTTATCTAATATATTGTTCTGGAGTAAAACCAAAATTTTTTTTATCGTTTTTGGGTTCACGAGAAATCTTGGCAATCCGGAACAACTAAGGTGATGAAGTATACACTCTTAGCGCGTACCTCGGGGAGGAATTACAAAGCAAAGGTATGTTGATATTGTGCGAAAAACGAAATGAGTGGCAACCAGAGATGTTTGTATTAACGCAAGTGGACTTTCACGCGCCTGTCAGGTAGGCCAGTATGGAGAGGGCATTGTCGGCGCTGAAGTCTGTAACAGCGAAAGCTGTTATGAGATCACAACAGCGGATTTCGGCGCCATAGTTGTGTGACGCCACCGGTGTCCGTAACCTTTATCGCATGCAATAAGAAAAAAAATGAAATTAGAAACAATTTGTGGGACCGGACGGGATTTTAACCCACGCCCTCTGCGTGGCAGACGAGTATTCCACCACTGTGCCACACTGGTGCGTGTAACTCCATCACAAAAATACTCTATACAGGCGTCATGTCGGGCAAGGAATCGTGTTAACATATGTAATATAGCGTGGCATAAGAGTACAAT